>NC_081557.1:87256151-87362850 GCF_022355385.1 Mustela nigripes | reverse complement strand
AAAGAAAGAAAGAAAGAAAGAAAGAAAGAAAGAAAGAAAGAAAGAAAGAAAATGGAGCACCTGAGTGGCTCAGTCATTCAAGTGTCCAACTCTTGATCTCAGCTCAGTTCTTGAGTTTAGCATCATGAGTTCAAGCCACACGTTGGGCTCCACGCTGGGCAGGGAACCTGCTTAAAACAAAACAAAACAAACACTTCAGCTTCCATCTCCCAAGGACAAGAACATTCTCTTACATAACCAAAGCACCATTATCATGCCTAAGAAAATCAACATTAATACAATAAAAGCATCCAACACTGAGCCCGTATTCACATTGCCCAAATTGTCCCAAAAAATGTCCTTTAGAGCAGATATTTTTGGGGATCTAGGATCCCATCGAAGTCCATCATTGTGTTTGGTTGTTATGTCTTGTTAGCTTTCCCAGGGTAGAATAGTCCTCTACTCATTCTGATGTCCCTGGCCCTGTGTCCATTAGTAAACCTAGGCATCTTGTTCTGCAGAAGATCCCACATTCTGGATGAATGACTGTTTCCTCGGGATTGCATTCAGGTGAGAGTCCCAACAAGGGCACTGCATTGGCTGTGATGGGTACCTCCCACTGCATCTCATCTCAGGAATCACAAGTCAGGCCACCCCATAATCAGCAATGCCAATGTTGAGTTCTTGATTAGGGTGGAAACTACCCAATCTCCCCATTGTAACAGCCTGTTTCTCCCTCTATAATTAATCATCTGTGGTAAGGAGGTACTTTCTGTGACGAGCACTGGGTGTTGCATGGAAGCGATGAATTAACTAAACTCTATACCTGGAACTAATATTGTACTGTATGTTAACTAATAGGAATTTAAGTAAAAACTTGGGGGAAAATGTTTAAATGCACGAAAAAAAAATAATCTGTGGAGTAATACTTTGAAACAAAGTGAATATTTTACTCCCTAACAACCGTCCTACTCAGTGATTTTAATATCTATTCGTTACTCTTATCTGAATCTGCCATTAGTTTGAGGGCTAGAAAATGGGGACTTTCAAATTCTGTTAACATTTATCTGTCAGCATTGTTCATAAAGAACAGTTTCTCCTGTTCTCTCCCCATTTTTTCCTCTCTCTTTACCTTTTAAAGCAACACTATGGACTCATGGAGGTGGTTTTTTTTTTTTTTTTTCCTACTATAGCCTATCATATTCCAATATCATCATTTGGCTGGGAAGAGGGATGAGCAAATTGTGTTTGGCCATGAGAGTTCCTTCAAGCTGCCTCCTGTATCCTGACCCCATCGTCCCACTGATCTCAGGGCAATCCCCTGCACTGTGGCCCAAGACATCTCAGGCCAACCTTCTGCTCTCCCTGCCTCTGACCTGGAATCAACATCTCTCCATGGGGCCCTGGTTCTTTTTAGTAGGAAATGGTACTTAGCAATCAATGTCTGTGTAATAGGTGCTCTCTCAACTGCAATTTTGAGTTGCAATTTTATTTTATTCTATTTTTAAGATTTTATTTTTTTTTGACAGAGAGAGTGCACAAGCAGCTTCCCCGAGCAAGGAGCCCAATGTGGGGCTTGATCCCAGGTCCTGGGAACATGACCTGAGCTAAAGGCATGCGTGTAGCTAGACCAAGCCACCCAAGTGCCCCTGAATTGCAGTTTTAAATCAATAAATTTCTAGGCTCTGCTACCTATGCCTGCGGTTACCGAGACATTAGGAGAGCTAACAGCAATACAGCACGACTCCAGGGGACGGTTGACCCTCTCTCCTAAGAGAATCTCCATTTGGACGCCTTTCAGAAGCTCAGGGGTGATTCAAGGCTTCACTTGGCCTCACCAGAGAGATTTGTCTGCACTGCTTTAAGGAACTTGCCCTACCCCTGTGAGAGTACAAAGTCATAAGGCATTTTTGGACCCAGCCCAAGAAAGAGAGAAGAACATTACTAGAATGACTTTTGCTTCTGAAAAAGCGAGTTTAAATACTGATTTACTCTCCCGCATCACTGTATTATCATAGGTATGTCCCTTCATTTTTCTGAGACTCAGTCTTTTTTTTTTCTTGTCCCTAAAAAAAAGGTGTATTTAGAGTAACTTCTTCATATTGTTTTGTTTTCTTAGCCGAATGATAATTAAGCAAGATATGATGCCTGAAAGTGTTTGAAAATTGTAAAGAGCTATATAAACATTAAATAGGAACAAGAGTGCAACATTTAGGGCAGGCAGAAGCCACATAGATCATTGAAGTTCAAGAACAAACTCAGTCCCCAACTCTTTAAAGTCTCTAACTAAGGAGCTGGTTTGGACTTGTATTTCTTTTCTTCTCCTGGCTTCCATTTATAGGAGCTTCCCACTGAGGAGCAGAGAACAGGCTGTAAGGAAACTTCTAGTAGGGGCCTGGGGGCTCTATGCCTGCTCACACTAGACATTTGCCCCCAGGAGCACCCACACTTGGCCCGAAGGGAGGATAATAACGAAGGTAAAGTCAGGGCCTGAAAGAACAGAGCTATGGTCATTTAGAGACACTTTTCCCAAACCACTCTTCCCACTGAACATTGGAGATGAAATATCACCCTCTTTTTTGTTCAGGCCAGCCCATTCAAAGAGGGTCCTTTTCCCTTCCAAGGCCTCCACCAGCTTCCCGTCATAGGGACGCCACTTCCAGTGCACGCCCTATAGACCTTTCAACAAAGACGGCTTTAAGGACACTGACTTCTGGGCCAGTCACCACACTCTCAGCAGTAGAGACCTGAACTCGGGATGAAGATCTGTCTAATCACCAAGGAAACTGAAGCAGAGACAGGAGGATTTTGATCAGGGCTCTGAGTCGGGGTGACTAGGCTAGGGCTATGGCATTGAAGAAGGAGTCTCTTGGCCTCAGTTTCAAAATCAGAGAAGCAAGGAAATGCAATTACACGTGTACTGAGCATCCCTGTCCTCTCAACTGGAATGCAACTCAAGTGAGATCAGCAGACATTAGGCACCTACTGAGGACACAGCTCTGAGCAAGGGACAGGGTGTTTTATGGAGTTCCATTCTCCTCTGGAGGGGAGCATTAAGTAAAGGACATGGCTTTCACTGTGCCTTATGCAGTTATAAAGGGGGCACAGAGGACTAGCAGGTCATAGATTTCATCCATGCAGTATGGGCAAGGAAGAGGGGTGAGGTTGGGCAAGGCCCCTTAGAGGAGATCAAGGGAAGGAAGGGTTCCAGACAGAGGAAAACAGGATAAATGAAGAAAGCTGCTTTTTCTAGAAGGATTGGGAAAATATGAGTTACTTACTCATTTCCTGCCCCTCTCCATAATCTATCTCCACCCCGTAACCCAAATCATGAGCATGAAGAAGGTTCTTCTGAGCCATGAAGTCTATCCAGTCTCCAGATTAACTGCTGTAAGGAGTTCTAGTACAGTAGGCTAGAGAATGTCCGTCCACAGACATGGTTCCAAATGCTGGGCAGTGCAGGTGTTTCTTTATAAGGAAAATAGGGCTTTTGCAAATGTAATGACGTAAAGGTTTTGAGATAGAAAAATTATCCTGGATTATCTGGGTGGGCCCTAAGTGCAATGAAAAGTGTTCTCAGAAGAAAGAGGCAAAAGAGGATTTCAGACAGACACACTCTGAGGAGAAGGTGATGGGAAGACAGAGCAGAGAGAGATTTGCAGGTGCTGCCTTGAAGAATGGAGTGACATGGCCACAAGCCAAGGATGCCCAACAGCCTCCAGAAGCTGGAAGGTAGAAAGGGAACTCCTCCCCAACCAAGAAACTCCAGAGGGAGCACAGCCTGGCCCACAGCTTGTTTCTAGTCCAGTGCCACTGATTTAGGGCTCTGGCCTCCAGAACTGAGAAAGAATAGATTTCTGTTATTCTAAACCATCACAGAAAACAACAACAGATTCCTACATTGACTAAGCATCACTTTTTCCCAGGCCTTTGTAAGAAGGAGGGTGAGGAGAGAGAAAGAGGGTGACCTGTTGCTTCCTTTATTAATTTTGCTTTTATTTTTCAAGAGATGGTCTGGCCACCCACGCCAGAGGTGGATCCAGCATCCCTCTGGGATATTAGACAACACTGTGAGTCACCATTCTAGAGAACCACACTGGTGTGAAGAGGACAGCTGTAGTTCTGAAGATGACAAGGCTGATTGTGTCCTCTTCTCTTCTGGGCTTTTCACACTACCCATGCAGGGCACTAAAATTCAAGCAAACCTACATCACCACAGTCTTCAGTCACGTGCCCTTGTCCCAGCAAGCTAGACACTCATAATCCACTGAGCATTGTCTCCTCAGTGACAAGCAGTTAAGGGGTTCACATGAAAGGTAAAATGTGATATAGTAATAGTTTGTAATCCCTACTCTCAAATAATTTAGAGTTGATTTATGTGGGCTAGACCACTGATTATCAATTTTACTAAAAACAATAGAAGAAAATGTGTTAATGTGTTCAAATGTTACCGTGGAGCACTTCTACTTGAAGTGATTGTTTTTCCTTCCCTTTTTTTTTTTTTTTACATTAACTTTATGATAAAAATACCTTATTGTGGGCACCTGGGTGGCTCAGTGGATTGAGCCTCTGCCTTCGGCTCAGGTCATGATCTCAGGGTCCTGAGATCGAGTCCTGCATCGGGCTCTCTGTTCCACGGGGAGCCTGCTTCCTCGTCTCTCTGCCTGCCTCTCTGCCTACTTGTGATCTCTTTTTCTCTGTCAAATAAATAAATGAAATCTTTAAAGAAAAAAAACCTTATCGTATCGCTTATACATGTGTATGTATATATATGTGTGTGTGTGTATATATATGTATACACACACACACACACACACACACATATATATATATATAGTAAAGCATTTACATTTAAAAGAGAGAATGAGGAAGTAAGTGGGGAGAAAAGACAGCATATTGCAAATTATCCATGAGATCTTAGGGTTTAAAAAGTACTCTGAGAGTTCTTAGTAGCTGGGGCTTGGGAAAATATCCCAGAAATTTCAGGACTTTAGCTGAACCTTGAAGAATGAGCAGTATTTTGAGACTCAACTTTGATTTGCCCTTGCATCTTAGTCTCTTCAGCTGCTATAACAAATACCACAGACTGGGTGCCTAACAAAAAAACAGAAGTTTCTTTCTCACAGTTCCAGAGGTTGAAAGTCTGAGACCACGGTGCCATCCTGGTCAGGTGAGGGCCCTCCTTGGGGCTGTAGACTTCTCACTATGGTCTCACAAGGTGGGAGGGGAGAGGGAGCTCTCTGGGGCTTCTTGTATAAGGACACTAATCCCATTCGTGGGGGCTGCACCCTCCCGACCTAACCACCAACCACCGGGCCCCACCTCCTACTGCCAGCAGTCATGTGTTTCACTGAAATACATTATCCACTGAAATGAATTGCCTATTAAAATATTTTAATTGATATTAATTTAATTAATTTAAAGCTTATTGTAATAGGCCCTGAAGTCAGATTCAGATGTCTTAGTTTTTCATGCCAGTTCCAACACGTAACAGCTGTGCGACCTTGGGCAAGTAAGATGAACTCTCTGACCTTGAAGAGATTGATCAGTGACCTGCCCATGCAGATATCTGCCTGACAGTGTTGCTGATGGTATGGAATAATGATTATGTGAAAGTCTGGGCCTAAAACAACCGCTCAACATGTTTGTTCTTTTTCCTCCAAGGATCGTCCTGAACAGAGTGTTGGAGGGCAGCAAGTCTGGGGAGGGAGCTTGAAAACTGGCAGAAGCAGGCAAGTCTCTTTAATCACTGAGCACTCGGTGTGTGCCCTGGGCTTTATGCATTTATGCATTTATGCTCATTTAATTCGCACAGCAACCCCTTGAGATTAGGTTCTAAGAGGTTAAGTAACTCCCTCTCACTTTTTAACTACATCTGTTCAGTAACTACTCTTGCGCAGGGCCGGTGGGGAGCAGCCCTGATGATGCCCTTGCTGGGTAATGTTGTGAACACTCCCACTGTGGCTGATTTCCAGCTGCTAATGGTTTCACCACTGGCTCCAGGCATTCCCAGGGATTAGACAGTGGGCTCTGACCGGCTACTCAAACTGGCTCTGACACACCCATCACCTGCCTCAAGCTTCCCCTGCCACACCCTTCCCTGTGTTCCCTATTTTTTTTGTTTTACAACTTTTAATTTAAATTCAATTCATTAACATATAGGGTATTGGTAGTCTCAGAGATAGAGTACAGTGATTCATCAGTTGCATATAATACCCAGTGCTCAGTACATTGAGTGCCTTCCTTAAGGCACTGCCCATCACCCAGTTCCACCCACCTCCCCTCTAGAAACCCTCGTTTATTTCCAAGAGTCAAGAGTGTCTTACGGTTTGCCTCCTTGTTTTCATCTTTTTTATTTTCCCTTCCCTTTCTCTGTGTTCACCTGTTTTATTTCATAAATGCCACATATGAATGAGATCATATGGTATTTGTCTTTCTCTGACTTATCTCGCTTAGCTTAATACCCTCTAGTTCTATCCACATCATTGTAAATGGCAAGATGTCATTCTTTGTGATGGCTGAGTAATATTCCATTGCATACAGACACCACATCTTTTTTTATCCATTCCTCTGTCGATCTGGGCTCCTTCCACAGTTTAGCTATTGTGGACACTGCTGCTGTAAACATTGGGGTGCAGTTTCCCCTTCAGATCACCATGTTTGTGTCCTTTGGGTAAATCCCTAGTAGCCCTGGGTTGTAGGGTAAGTTCTATTTTTAACTTTCCGAGGAACCGCCATACTGTTTTCCACAGTGGCTGCACCAGCTTGCCTTCCCACCAAGAGTGTTAAGAGGGTTCCCCTTTTGCCACATCCTCGCCTTGGAGCATTCTCACCTGAGGGCCTCTACATTTGCTGTGCCCTCTTTCTCCAGCTCTACCCATCCACATCTTCACTGGGCTGCCTCCTTCTTGTAATTCAGATCTGAGCTCTGAGGTCCCCTCCACACAGGTGATCCTCCCCTACCTACTTGCACTAATGTAGCTCCCCACTCAGTCACTCTTTAGCAAATCATGACTTTCCTTTCTTCGTAGGACATCTCATTGTATGAAATTACTATTAACTCCTTTATTATCTGCTTCTCCCTACTGGCATGTAGACTCCTTGGGAACAGGGACTTTATCTTGTTTATTTCCATGTCTTCAGCACATAGTAGATGTTTAGTGAATAATTGTTGAATGAATGAATTTGTTCAAGGTCACATGGCTAATGAGGAAGGAAGTAGAAGTCAGTCCTAGACCCCATACTCTTGATCTTTCTAAAGATATTATCTTATCCTCAAGTGGCTTGTAGAATAGTCTAGAATACAGATTAATTACCTAGCTACAGGCAACTACAGTGCAAAGAAATGTCTTATGTGCTGCTGGTAGGAATATAAATTGGCATAATCAATGCTGGCTGGCCAGTCCAAGGACCTGAAGGGCATCCCACAAGACCAGCCAAGAGGGTCTCTGGCTGTGCACAGGATAGAAATCAAACATGAGCCAGCAGGAGGCAAAAGCAGACTTTACTGAAGGTATAGAGAGACTGCAGGTACACAAAGAGTGTCCTGGAGACCCAGAAAGGAAAGCAGGGAGTCCTGTCTATGTTCAAGATCTGGGATTTTTATTGAGGATGGCAGTCTGGGGTATGTGTCCTCTCAGGCATCCAGGAACTGGTTAGAACAAAGATGTTGGCCCAGGTGTTATTCCCTGGAGCCAGAGAACCTTGGTATGGAGATGTCTAGCACGGGTGGTCTGGAATATGCATATGATGGCTTCACCTTGTCATTCTCACTTGGTCCCTCCTTAGATGTTATATGTTCTAAAGAAATCACTCACTCCTTGTCTCTTACAAGAAAGACAACACTATGTGCATTATGATGCATGTGTTTGGTGGGGTGGGGGAGTACAGGTCCTAGCAAGAATAGGGACAAGAAAAGGAAAAAAACAGATTTTTATGGAGTCATTCCATTTCCCTGTCTCATGACAACTTTGGAGAGCATTTCTTACTACCTTCTAAGTTGAAGATGACTTCTTCTAGGATATATCTGAGAGTAATTCTTACACGCATACAGCTGGAGGCATGTAAACAGTATTCCTAGTGGCAAGGGTCACAAAAGCAAAAACTTACAAACCATCCAAACATGAATGAACAGTAATACAGTATCAAATCAATGAACATATACAGTATACAGTAATCAAATCAATGAACGACCCAACATTCACCAGTACGGCTCTACATTAGCCATATACTACTGAACACAAGAGAGGAAACCCTGAAAGATTTCAAACAGCATTATACATTTTTGTGATATTAAAAAATCTAAAAATGTTTAGGCATCCTTTTTAAGAGTACTTACAGATTCAGTAAAGTTAAATTAAAAGAAAAACAAGAAAATGATGACTGTAGAACACAGGATAAAGCTCCTGGGGCATGGGGAGGCAGGAGGATGGGTTCACTGGAGGAGAGAGTGGTCAACTGATAAGATGTAGATTATTGTCGAGGTCCTAACGTTTGCTCTAGGTCAAGGGTTTGTGCATGATTATTGTATTATTAAAAATGATCTAATAGGGGTGCCTGGGTGGCTCAGTGGGTTAGGCCTCTGCCTTTGGCTCAGGTCGTGATCCCAGGGTCCTGGGATTGAGCCCTGCATTGGGATCTCTGCTCTGCAGGAGCCTGCTTCCCCCTCCCCCTCTGCCTGCCTCTCTGCCTACTTGTGATCTCTCTCTTTCTCTGTCAAATAAATAAATAAAATCTTTTAAAAAATGATCTGACAGCCAGCTGCTGCCTCCTGGTATGATAAGGAAACAGAGGCTTAGAGGGGTTCAGTGACTTGGCCAAGGTCAAACAGCCAGTAAGTGGAGGAGCCAAGACTTAAGAGCTAGTTGCCTCCTATTTTCTACTGCACCCCATCCCCAAATTATACCATAACCCAATAAAAGCCCAGACTAAACACATCTGAAAGCTGGATTCACCTGACCCTTTACCCCAGTCTAGGAGCCATGTCCATCTTGTTTCCCTCACTCTTCCCCCATGTGACTGAGCACTGTGGTTTGATCTGGATTGGCCCTGTGTGGACGAGATGGAGCTATAGCAACAGCAAGAACAAGATCATTGGACCTGACTCCAGAGCATCACAGACAGAGATGACAACCTGGTACCTATTCATGAGCTATCCTGAGAGCACTATGATGACAAGGAAAAGGAGGATGGAGATGATGATAAGGACAGTAAAGAGGACTCAGAGGACAAGGAGGACCTGCAGGACATGGATGCAGTGGATGACTACCAGCAGTCACCAGAAGCTGGAGAGGCCAATGAGGCAGACAAGGGAGGCAATGAACAAGATCAGAACCAGAGGATGATCTAGGTAGACAAGTCAGAGTGGCACCAGCCCAGTTTACCCCTCACCCCCTGCAGAACCAGCTGGTTGCCCCAGCCTTAAAGCTCACCCTTGGGTATCTCTTCAGCCACTGCCAGGAATGGGTCTCCTATGCCTTTGAATCTCCCACCCACCCCACCTTTCTGCCCAGTACCTACTCCTTGGCCGTCAGGTAGTCTCTTTAATAAAAACACGGGATTGAAGAAAATATATACAAATAAAAATGAACTGAAAACAGAAAGTAACTAAATAGCTCAAATTGATCTATGCAGACCGTGGATCATGATTATCTGGTTCGGCAGTCCTGAGATCTAATTAAACAAAGAAACCACATGTTGTAAGAGATCTAGCTCTGGAGTCCTGAGACCTAATTAAATGAAGAAACTACATGTCGTGAGAGATCTAGTTCGGCAGTCCTAAGATCTAATTAAACAAAGAAACTACATGTTGTGAGAATGGGAAGGGGAGGAGTACATCGAGAAAAAAACAGTTTCATTAAGCCCTCAACAAGTGGCCTCCACCATGTGGCACCTTGCTTGCTACTTTCATATTCTTGATCCACTTCATTATCACAAAAACCCTATGAGGTAAATGTTTGTTTCCATTTTAAAGATGAAGAAACAGAAGTAAATTGCCTTGCTTACTTTTCCAAACCTACCCTAGATTGGGGCTTGTCAGAAGGTGTGGGTAAATACCTTCTAGGGTGGTTTGGGGAGAAGATAGGGCAGGCAGAGGGTGAGGGAGGCAGTTTTAATATTTTCATTCCCTGACTGGAGATGCAAGACATATCACCAGCCAGAGTGTTGGTCTACCTATAGCTTGATAATAAGCAAAATTTTTCCTGTTTATATAGGTCATAAGATATTTATGTTTATATTGCATTATTAAAAGGCAAAATTCAACTGGGTAAATGTGAACAATTTATGAATCGGGCAGTATCCCATCTAGCAAGGAAAGAGGGACACCCAGGAGCTGTGCAAAATGGATGGATTTTTCTAGACAGAACTAGGATGAGACCAGGGGGTTAACTAGCAAAAGAAAAAAAAGGATCATTCAAGGCAAGGTCACTTTCCCTTAGGGGGAAGGCAGGGGTCTTAGGTAGATGACCTTATTAGTGCTGATCAGCTTATTCTGGACTGATTGGTTTAAAATAACACTCCTGAGAGAGGCTGAAATTGCTATTAGGTTAGGTATTAAATCTTGGTGGGCCTAACCTTACACCTAAAGGAGCTGGAGAAAGAACAGCAAATAAAGCCTAAACCCAGCAGAGGAAGAGAATGAATAAAGATAAGAGCAGAAATCAATGAAATAGAAATCAAAAGAACAGTACAGATCAATGAAACTAGGAGCTGGTTCTTTGAAAGAATTAATAAGATTGATAAGCCCCTGGACAGACTTATAAAAAGGACAAGGAAAAGGATCCAAATAAAATCATGAATGAAAGAGGAGAGATCACAACCAACACTGAAGAAATACAATTATAAAAACATATTATGAGCAACTATGTGTGAACAAATTAGGCAATCTTGAAGAAATGGATGCATTGCTAGAGATGTATAAACTACCAAAACTTAACCAGGAAGAAATAGCAAACCTGAACAGACCCATAACCAGCAAGGAAATTGAAGCAGTTATCAAAAATCTCCCAACAAACAAGAGTCTAGGGTCAGACGGCTTCCCAGAGGAATTCTACCAAACATTTGAAGAAGAATTAATACCTATTCTTCTGAAACTGTTCCAAAAAATAGAAATGGAAAGAATGTTTCCTAACTCTTTCTATGAGGCCAGCATTACCTTGATCCCAAAACCAAAGAGCCCATCAGGGGGCCCCTGGGTGGCTCAGTTGGTTGAGCATCTGCCTTTGGCTCAGATCATGATCCCAGGGTCCTGGGGTTGAGCCCCATTTCAGGCTCCTTGAGAAAGGGGCCTGCTTCTCCCTCTCCCTCTGCCTGCTGCTCTCCCTGCTTGTACTCTCTCTCAATCTCCCTCTCTCTCTCTGTGTCAAATAAATAAATAAATAAATAAAATCTAAAAAAAAAAGAGAGAGAGAGAGAGAGAGAGAGACCCCCGCCAAAAAGAAGAATTACCAATATCCCTGATGAACATGGATGCAAAAATTCTCACCAAGATACTAGCCAATGGGATCCAACACTACAGTAAAAGGATTATTCACCACAACTAAGTGGGATTTACTCCTGGGCTGCAAGGGTGGTTGAACATCCACAAACTAGTCAACACGGACACACTACATTAGTAAAAGAAAGGACAAGAACCATGTGACTTTCTCAATGATGCAGAAAATGCATTTGACAAAGTACAGCATCCTTTCTTGATTAAAACTCTTCACAGTGTAGGGATAGAGGGAACATACCTCATTATCATAAAAGCCATAGATGAAAGCCCACAATAAATATTCTCAATGGGGAAAAACTGAGAGGTTTTCCCTTAAGGTCAGGAACACAGCAGAGATGTACACTATCACTACTGTTGTTCAACATAGTACTAGAAGTCCTGGCTTCAGCAATCAGACAATAAAAAGAAATAAAAGACATTCGAATCAGCAAAGAAGTCAAACTCTCACTCTTCACAGATGACATGATGATACTCATGTGGAAACCCCAAAAGACTCCACCCCAAAATTGTTAGAACTCATACAGGAATTCAGCAAAGTAGAAGGACATAAAATCAACGCAAAGAAATCAGTTGCATTTCTATACACTAATAATGAGACAGAAGAAAGAGAAATGAAGGAGTTGATTCCATTTATAATCATACCCAAAACTATAAGCTATGTAGGAATAAACCTGACCAAAGAGGCATAGGACAGGTACTCAGAATACTATAGAATACTCATGAAAGAAATTGAAGAAGACACAAAGACATGGAAAAATGTTCCATACTCATGGATTGGAAGAACAAATATTGTTAAAATGTCATGCTATCTATAGCAACCCAGCAAACCCAACCCAGTCCCTATCAAAATACCATCAACTTCTTTCACAGAGTTGGAACAAATAATCCTAAATTGTGTATAGAACCAGAAAAGACCCCAAATAGCCAAAGGAATGTTGAAAAAGAAAACCAAAGCTGGTGGAGTCATAATCCTAGACTTCAAGCTCTACTACAAAGCTGTATTCATCAAGACGGTATGGAACTGGCACAAAAACAGACACATAGATCAATGGAACAGGATAGAGAGCCCAGAAATAGACCCTCAACTCCATGGCCAACTAATCTTCGACAAAGGAAAAAATTTTTAATGGGAAAAAGTCTCTTCAATAAATGGTATTGGGAAAATTGGACAGCCACATGCAGAAGAATGAAACTGGATCATCCTCTTATCATACACAAATAAAAGCTCAAAATGGATAAGAGACCTAAATGTGAGACTTGAATCCATCAAAATCCTAGAGCAGAACACAGGCAGCAAACTCTGCGACTTGGCCAAGACAACTTCTTGATAGCTGCATTCCAAAGGCAAGGGAAACAAAGGCAAAAATGAACTATTGGGACTTCATCAAGATAAAAAACTTTTGCACAACAAGGGAACCAGTCAGCAAATCTAAAAGACAATGGATAAAATGGGAGAAGATATCTGCAAATGACATATCAGATAAAGGGCTAGTATCCAAAATCTATAAAGAACTTATCAAACTCAACACCCAAAGAACAAATAATCCAATCAACAAATGAACAGAAGACATAAACGGACATTTCTTCAAAGAAGACATCCAAATGGCCAGTAGACACATGAAAAAATGCTCAACATCACTTGCCATCCGGGAAATACAAATCAAAACCACAGTGAGATACCACCTCACACTGGTCAGAATGGCTAAAATTAACCACTCGGGAAATGACAGATGCTGGCGAGGATGCGGAGAAAGGGGAACCCTCCTACCCTGTTGGTGGGAATGCAAGCTGGTGCAGTCACTCTGGAAAACAGTATGGAGGTTCCTCAAAAAGTTGACAATAGAGCTACCCTATGACAGAGCAATCACACTACTGGGTATTTTATCCCAAAGATACAAATGTAGTGATCCGAAGGGGCACCTGCACTCCAATATTTATAGCAGCAATGTCCAAAATAGTCAAGCTATGGAAAGAGCCCAGATGTCCATTGACAGATGAATGGACAAAGAAGATGTGGCATATATATATATATATAAAGGAATACTACTCAGCTATCCAAAAAAAAACCCCTTTTTCTATTTGCAATGGTGTGGCTGGAACTAGAGGGTGGTATGCTAAGTGAAATAAGTCAATCAGAGAAAACAATTACCATATGATCTCACTCCTATGTGGAATGTAAGAAACAAAACAGAGGATCATGGGGAAATAGAGGAAAACATAAAACAAGATGAAATCAGAGAGGGAAACAAATCAAAAGTGACTCTAGATCACAAGAAACAAACAGGATTGCTGGAGCAGAGGGAGGTGGGGTGATGGGGTAACTGGATGTTGGGCATTAAGGAGGGCACGTGATGTAATGAATACTAGGTGTTATATAAGATGATAAATCAATGATCTCTACCTCTGAAACTAATAATACATTAACGTTAATTAATTTAAATTAAAAAATAAAAATTAAAAAATTCTTCAGGGGGTTTAGCAAATCTGACTCCATCTGAAGCCCATTGTTTTTTTTTTTTTTTCCAGTGTATTATGCATGAATTGGAAAAACATATCTAAAGCAACATACACAATCCCACAAGGATTCATTAAAATGTCTTTTGTAGAATTTTAAAATAAACTTACATTTTTAAAAATATTCATAAATTGTATCTTATAACCCCTAAGATCACTGAATTTTTATTTATTTATTATATTATATTATTTATTTATTTATTTATTATTTTCTTAAGTAGGCTCCACACCCAGTGTGCAGTCTAATGCAGATCTTGAACTCACGACACTGAGATCAAGACCTGAGCTGTCATCAAGAGTTGGCACTTAACTGACTAAGCCACCCAGGCACCTGAATTTTTAAATGGTGAAAATTATTTTTCCAATTATCTTGGTTCATGACTATTGTTTCCGCTCTTTTATTTATTTTTGTAAGATTATATTTTTAAGTGATCTTTACACCCAATTGGAGTTGGAACGTACGACCTTGGGATCAAGAGTGCTCTACGGAAGGAGCCAGCAAGATGCTCCTGCCATTCTTTTAAGTTCGAGGGAGGGCTTGTTGGTTGGGTTTTTTGCTTCATACCTAGCTATTAAGTTTTATTCTATTTCTTAGAAATAAAATTTCCCCTTTTGCTGCTTTTACAAAAAGGAAGTGGTGTGAGACGAGGGAAAACCCTTATTATTTTTTTCTTTTAGCTTGTACCGTATTTCACAATGCTTCTATTGTTAAGTGCAAGTCGGAAACACAAACCCTGGGGCAATGACATTTGGGATAAAGTCTTTACAAAGAGAAAACAGGGACAATGGAGTGTCTCCTACTAGGATTCCAGAATGACAGGCTGGGATTTTTGTTCAAAGATGAGCATGCATAAATAAATAAATAAATAGATCTCTCCTCCTCTCTCTGTCTTCCTTTTGTAACGGAGGGAGGGATCTTAATTTTTCCAATGTGTGAGGAAAAATACAAGCTTTGTGTTGGTTTGGAGTGATGCTCCAAACTGTGTTTCTGCCTTCATTTTCCTCCTGTGTCACATGGCTTTACCATGTTAGGGTAGGCTTTACCCTAGCCCTAACCCTAACCATAGACTTTCCATGTGTCTATAGTAAGTCTTAAGGACAAATATAATACTGTGAAATTAGTCCCCAATCTTGAGGTCCTTAGATCTGTTTGAATCGTGCCTCAGGACAGGGTAGGATTGACATGCCTTTTTTTTTTCTTTTAATGTTTTCTTTTACTGCGGTGTAATTGACCTACAACATCCTGTAAATTTAAGATATATAGCATTTATTTGTATTGCAATCTGATTCACGCTGTAGCATTCTGTTGAGTCACATAATTATCATTTCTTCTAATGCTAGAGTCTGTTCTCTAACATGCTACCTGTGTGGAACCTTCTCTCTCCCAAGCCTGCCTCTCACCCTCTTCCCAGGAGCCCCCTCCCCTCCTGCTAGTTCCACTCCATTCCTCTTTATGTTCACTTTTACTAAGTTACGGTCTCTCTGAATTAGACTGGGCATTAAAGATTAGCTAGTGTAGTGGTTTTCAAAATCTAAACTATCTTCCCACAGAAAACCTTACATAAAACTCCCATAATACAAAGCTGACAAAGTGTACCCGCTCTGAGAAGAGGAAGAAAGGATGGTATGCTTCACCCACACCACCTCCAGTTGATAACCCCAACAACCCCTGTCCATAAAGCATCCCTTGGCAAAGTCCAAGGGAGCCCCAGCCAAAGCCAACACCTTCATTTGGCAGGTGAAGAAGCCTAAGCTCAGAAATGGGCAGAGAACATATCCAAGTTACAGCCGACACATCTCGGCATCCCGATTCCCAGTGCTGGAGCCCTCCCATGCCTGTCCTTTCTTTTCCTTACCGCACAGTTTCAAAATCTTCCGACCATGAGGAATCCCCTTGAAGTCCAGGGGCTAAAATCAGGCCCAGTGATGCAAAAACTGCCTTCCATTGCCAAAGCAACATCCCAACCCTCGGGACTGGAAACATTCTGCAGCCACTTGACCTTTTCTCAAAAAGAGAAGAAAAAGACAAAGACAGGCTTCTGAACTTACAAGTGCAGTGAACTGGACCCTGTGACCATTTCAGGAGGGCTACCACTGGAATTAAACAGTGCCGACGTGAACAAAAACAAGTTCATGGTCCAGGGTGGATTTTGGTATGACCTTTTGGCGGAGAGGGACAGGACGATGTGCTGTCCCTTCTGAGGGAGTAGCTTGATGCTGATGGGTCCGGACCACTCTCCTTCCCCCTCCTCCTTCCCGTTGCTGTCAGACACCCTGTCCAGTGAAGAGTCATCCCTCTTTCCTGTGTACTATAGCGACAGGGACATGTATAAAGCTTCCCCTAGAGTTTACAAGTTAACACAATGGAAGTACATTGCATCCTGATTGCCAGGGCTCTATCCTGGGCAGGACAAACGGCAGCAGTCCTAAATTTAAGCAGGGAAGCAGGCTGAGGAAGCCAGCCTGGGATTTCTGTCAAAGCACTCTAGACCAAACAATTCCCATCCAAGGAGTCTGGTTTTCCATAGTGATTTTTCCAGGCTACCTAAAACTATTTTTATAGCCATCATTTCCTCTCACAGTCTGCCCTAAGGCAGGGAGAGAGACCTATTAATTCAATTTTTTCTGGAGAAACAGAAATCCAGCAATTTCATGTCAAGGGGCTTAGGACGAGTCCAAAAGGTAACCAAGTTATTTTAATGGTCGACATCTCTTCATCGTCATAACCATGGCAGTAAGTGGTTGTTAGGACAAATTTTAAGCGCTCAAATCCTGGCTCTGCCATTTACTAGCTCTGTGACCTTGAACAAGATACTTGATCTCTGTCTGCATCAATATCTTCACTCGTCAAGGGGCCTCTGATAATACGGCAGGATCCACTTTAATGTCTTAAGGGAGTAAATGAGTTGCATATGTAGGAAACTAAGAACAGCACCAGCATATAGTAAGTTCTTGATAAATTCGAGTTATTATTTGTTTCGTGCTTCCACAAAATACTTCCACAGACTACTCCCAACTACTACCTCCCAACTAGCCTCCAGATCCTTTGATTCTCAGCCCAGGCAGTTGGAAGAAATTCAGAATGTTGGGTAAGGTCCAGCATCCTTTACGGAACACACCCCCGGAGGTTAGTCTACTAGGTATGGTTTTCTTAGTCCAGTCCTGTCTTTTTTTCCCTGCTCTGGAAAAGCACTCTGCAAAAGGCTCCAGGAAGCTTCCTCCGCTCTGGCAGGAGCTCTCACCCAGGAAGCATGAACTTTCCCTCCCCCCTTACACAAGCAGAAGGCAGAATTATGCACATTGTTGCTAAACCCTAGTAGTCCTAATCTCCCCACTTCTACCACCACTGGACTTTCTTTAGAAAAGCAATTCTAGCCCAACAGAATTCAGCTGTGTCATTTCCCCTGGTAAAACCTTCAGATGCCTTAGAAAGCAACATCAAAAAACTGTTCATGGGGACGCCTGAGTGGCTCAGTGGGTTAAGCCGTTGCCTTCGGCTCAGGTCATGATCCTAGGTCCTGGGATCGAGTCCTGCATCAGGCTTCTTGCTTGGCGGGGAGCCTGCTTCTCTCTCTGCCTCTGCCTGCCACTCTGCTTGCTTGATCGCGCGCTCTCTCTCTGACAAATAAATTAAACAAAACAAAAAAAACTGTTGATGGTGAGAGCCTGGCTGGCTCAGTGGGTTAAAGCCTCTGCCTTCGGCTTAGGTCATGACCCCAGGGTTCTGGGATCGAGCCCCACATCAGGCTCTCTGTTCAGCCTGCTTCCTCCTCTTTCTCTGCCTGCCTCTCTGCCTATTTGTGATCTCTATCTGTCAAATAAATTAAAAAAAAAAAAAACAAAAAAACCTGTTCATGGGCTCTGGTCACCATCCCTCCCCCACACTCCAGGCAGGGAAAGGAGTTGCCATTTTCGGAGAACCCCATGTGTGTGAGGTTAGGTTACTATGATGCACATGGATAAGGGCTTGGGGCTGGAGAGGCAGAAGCAACATATCCAGGCACCACAGTCAATAAAAGCTTTCATTATACACTTACCAGCTCTATGATCTTCCTCAACTTTTCTAAGCTGAGTTTTGTCAACTGCAAACTGGGATGATAATTGTATACACCCCATAAGGGCCATAAACACTCAATGAGTCAATTCATTACTATGCTTAGCACAATGATGGACACGAGAGTCCAATGCATGCTAGGTCTTATTATTATTATGTCCTGAGAAAGAGCAGCTG
This sequence comes from Mustela nigripes, assembly GCF_022355385.1. Taxonomy (NCBI): domain Eukaryota; kingdom Metazoa; phylum Chordata; class Mammalia; order Carnivora; family Mustelidae; genus Mustela; species Mustela nigripes. The sequence continues at coordinate 87,344,632 of NC_081557.1, read as the reverse complement.
GGGTTTACTCTTTCTCTTTTCCATTAAACCAAGTGGGGCCATTGTCCTTGACTGAAGACAGTAACTTTGTCTCCAAATGAAAGAGCATTAACATCCCCAAGCCAAGTTCACAGTCTGTGCAGCGTGAGGCGGGTGTGAGTGTGGTGAAGACTCCCTACTTCTTTGAGGTGGGAGTAGTTTTATCCATCCTATGATGAGAATTCACTTATGCATCCCCGATGAGCAGGATGATCTAGTCTTCCGTTGAATTCTTTCATTGACAAGTTGCGCATCCCCGAATGAAAGCCAACCCACTGCATTTGAACACCTTTATAATTAGAAAGCGTTCTTTCTCTGTTCCTTCCCCCCCCCCTCCACTTCCCACGTTCCCTGTCCTCCTTCCTCCTTCCATCTTCCCCTTTCTCTCCTTTTTTCCGCCCTGCCCTCTCCCTTCACCCCTCTCCTCTCCCAAGTCTGGGAGCCAGAGCTCCCAATCTTTGTCCCGAAGTCACTATCTTGAGAAGTCCTGGAGAGCACGGCCGGTTTTTGGTCTGGCCACTTGGCCAGCGGGTAGGAGCTTGGTCTCCACCGGCCACAACAATCCTCCGGATTTTGCATGGTCTTTCCGAAGTAAAAGCTTTTATCTGGGCCTACAGGGCTTGGCTTTATGGTTCATTACTGTCATCCGTCAATTCGCCCAATTTCCATTATTAACCCATCTAGAACCACCCGAACCACATTAAACTTGACAAGGGTTGATCTGGCGTCTGGAGGCCCAGCTGACTCAATGGGCGAGCTGTGGAGAAGGATGAGGCGCTGGGAGCGACTCCCCAGGACCCACGCACACCCGCAGCCCTCGTGCGCCGGAGTCCTCCGCGCAGCAGCTCCCGGACGCTACAGCCTGCGCCCGGCCCAGAGCAGGCGCGGGCAGCGCTGTCGCTTTAAGAGAGGGGCGGGGCCCCGGTACTGGCAAGGCAGGGCCGGCCCACAAGGCTCCTTTTCCTTTTTGATCCATTCAAAAATTACTCATTGCAAATTCCCGGACCGCTAGGAGCCGAGAAGGAAGGGGGCGGAGGAGAGAGGGCCGCTGCCGGCGCCGCGCTGGGGGCACCCGGGGGCCCGAGCAGCTGACGGCGGGTCCGGCCCAAGCAGCCCGCGGGCCGCCCTGGCTCCGGTGGCCTCACCAGGAAGCGTCAGTCTCCACTCTGGGGAAGCTCCGAGCGCCGCCTCCGTCGCCGCCTCCCGCCCGGCGCTGGGTCCCCGAGCCCCCTTCCCTGCTCCCTCCCGGACGCTCGGGCTCGGGCGCTTTCCCCGGCGATGGCTGGCCGCTGAGCCATGGCTCAGTACGGCCACCCCGGCCCGCTCGGCATGGCTGCGAGAGAGGAGCTGTACAGCAAAGTCACCCCGCGGAGGAGCCGCCAGCAGCGCCCCGGCACCATCAAGCATGGATCGGCGCTGGACGTGCTGCTCTCCATGGGCTTCCCCAGAGCCCGCGCGTAAGTGGCGGGGCTCGCGCCCCTCGCGCCCCACGCGGCCGGCCCTCGGCTTCGCTCCGGCTCGCCTCCCGGCGCCCGCCTGACGGACGGCGCGCTCCCCGCTGCCCACCACCTGCTGGGGCAGGACCGGCGCGGGCGGCCCGGGACTCGGCCCCTCCCGGCGCGGGTGCCGGGGCAGGCGCGGCGGGGAGCGCGGGGCTGGCGAGGGCGCCTGCCGGGGGTGCCGAAGGTGAGGCGCCCCCCACTCCGGCGAGGGCACCGGGGTCGGCTCCCAGGTACCGTGCCCGGCGGGCGGCCCCCGTGGTGGGGCTATGCGGGTGTCTCGCCGACTCCCCGAGGTCTCCGGCGCCCGGCCCCCGGGGAGGCGGGGCCCCAGCTAGGATTCGGGCACCCTCTGGATCCGGAACGCGGGGCTGGTTTAGGATCCTCTCCGCTGGCTAGGAATGGGCAAGGGACCTCGGGGCGGAGGGGCGGGCGTTCTCACCGCAGCAGCTTCCAGCTCCGGATGTCGCTCTCGGGTTCGGTCTCCCTCCGGAGTAGGAGGAGCGGGAGCGTGGGTGTTGCTGCGTGTTCATTGATAGGGAGGATGGAATGAGGAGAAGCGATTCCTCCTGGGGACCTGGGTTCTCGTCAGTGGTGACGGCAGCGCGGAAATCTGTGGGTGCCTGAGAGTAAGGAGGGGAGCTGTCTTCCCTTATCCTTCTAACCCTTGGAGGGCGGGGTGGGGAAGGGCCGAGAGAGCGCAGGTGGCAGTCCTTGCGGCTCGCTGGGAAGAGGCCTGGCCGCCTGCACAAGGCAATGGCAGCAGGAGTCTTCTTCAGCTGGCCAACCAAGACCGTGGGGCTGGAACCCTGCCTAGGAGGAAACCAAGGCCAGGCGGCCAGGCCCTTCTCCTTTGGTTAATTTCTGGCGTGCAGAATTCTTCGGTGGGGGCACAGGGCCTGCGATCCTGTGGGGGCGCTGCTTCTTTGAATGACATCACCTGAATGGGAGAGTTGGGCAAACTTTATGGGGAAGGGCCAAGTTAATGAAAAAAACATTTTTCTCCCCCTTTTTTTCAGGTGGCCAGTCTAGGTAACCCTTCCCCAGCTTTGGGGCAAACCTTCCTTACTCTATTCTTTACTAACTTGGCTGTGACCTTGTAACCAAAGCACACCCCTGGTTTTATCTTTCCACCCAGCCGGCTGGGACAGACAGTCAGGAAAGTGGGCCTTGGGAAGTCAGGAAATACATTGACGTTTTTTGACTCGGGTTGACTTTCAAGCAATGAAGCTCCAGTTCCCGATGCCAGAGTTACAGAGAAAATGGGAGGCTTTGCAGGGCCGCGTGAGGTGTGTATGCTGCAAGTTGTGTCCTTATTCTGGTGGATGGCTGTGCACACCTTCCTTAAGCAAGGGGATGTAGAGGCTGGGGAGTTCTTCTGGGCAGGGCTGCAGAATTAGCATAGGACCCGGCATCTAGGCCAGCATTAAGGACCTAAGTAGCTCAGTTAAGAGAAGAAATACGTAACTGAACTCCTCAGACTGTCATGTTTGCTATTCACACCTGCTTTAAAGGGGGGTCTTTTCTTCCTGGGCTGGGTCCAGGAGGTCTTGTCCATGTCCCAACAGATTAGAATGATGGTCTAATTTTGGCCGGTTCAACCCCTGAGATCTCCTCATAGCGAGCATTTATGGAGTACTTAGGATATAGACTCTAACAGGCACTTGACCTTTCCTAACCATTGTATCCTCCTAGCAACACACTGAGAAATGTAACACGTATGCTCATCTTATGCATTTAGAAACAGAGGCTTAGTCACCTTATGTAACTTGCTCAGAGTCACAACACTAAGCAGTAAGGCTGGGATTCAAACCCTCAGGGGGTCTGCTTAACCTCACCTCCAGAGCCCGAGCACCAGGAGTTAATGTAAGTGACATGCTTAGTGCATGTCAGGCTTAGTGCCTGGCACACAGTTGGTGATGATTAGGTGTTAGCTGCTGTATTAGTTTCTGTTGCCGCTCTAACAAATGACCACAGTCTGGTTGGCTTGAAACAACAGAAATGTATTTTCTCCTAGCTCTGGAGGCAAGAAGCCCTGAATCAGTGTCACTGGGCTGAAATCGAGGTGTCGGCAGGGCGGGGCTTCCTTCGGAAGTTCCAGGGGAGAATCCGTTCCTTGCCTCACACACGTCTTTGGCTGCTGGCTTCGGTTGGCTTGTGGCCACATCACCTGGACCTGGGAATGGAAGGTCACATTGCCTTGCTGGAGGTGTCAAACCTCCCTCTGCCTCTTTCCTGCAAAGTCACTAGTGATGGCTCTTAGGGCCTTTTCAGATCATTCAGGAGAGCCTTCCCAGGATCAGCCGTCTCAGCTCAGGATCCTTTATCAGATCTGCAAGATCCCTTTTCCCCCCTTTTTTCTTTTATTTTTACTGTAAGGTAATGTTCACGGTTCCAGGGATTAGGACTTAGAGAGCTTTTGGGGAGCAGTTATTCAGCCCATCACAGCTCCTAGTATTATGACTAGCACTGCCTCTCTTTACTGAACAGGTGACCAAGGAGGTCCTAATGGAACAGCCTGGCCAGAAGGGGAGTTGGCTTTCCTGTTCCGTCTCTGTCAGATTCCCTGCCCGGGAGGAGGCGGAGCCCTTGGCTGTCCCCTGATCTAGTGCTACTCTCCCTGGGCTGCTGAGTTGAGAAGACAGAGAGCCAGGGCAACGGGCTTAGCTTCTGAGCAGCCTCCTTCTTGGGCCTTAAGCCTGGAGGAAAGGGCGTGAAGAAATTGCAGACAGAAGGGAGCGCTGATGGTTTTCAGGGTTCTGGGAGACGTGGCTGGGATGCCTCAAAGAGGGATGGGAGAGATATTTGGAACGTGGCCCTTTGGAGAGACTGGTGGTAGCCAAGGCCGACAGCTCTGGTTTCCCCATTGTGTGTAACTGAGTCTGGCATGGTGCAGCAGCAAGAAGCGACCTTCCACAGGGTTCTGGGTGAGCTGGCAGAGAGCTCGGGCCAGCAAGGCCCAGGTCCCCATTCCAGACGTGCTGTGCTGTGGTCTTGGATAAGTCACCTAACCCCTCGGGGCCTCACTGCCTCCCTCTGAGAGGTACGGGAGTAATTAGTGCTCACTTTTAACTGCCCAACAGCTAAGGGAGAGGAAGAGTGCTGGGCCAGCTGGGTGACCTCAGGGTATGTTCCTTCTTACTAGGTTTTTTCCATCCCACCCCATTACCTTCAGCCCACAAACACTGCTGTAGAAGGGCCTGTCCTAGAAAGGACTGAGAAGTAGCAATTTTGGGGGGTGTCTGTGTGTGTGTGCACTAGGTTAGGAGGTGTTAGGGAAGCCTTTGGAAGGAAACCTTCAAGGGTCCAAAATGGCCTTATCCCTCCCCCTCCCCCGTACATAGTAGCTCTTCTAAACGTTCCTATTCCAAAAGTTCTAAAAAGAATGGTCCATATTGGTCACGACTGGAGCGAGGTCCCTGGGAAGGCAAACGAACAGTGTGCTGAGCAAAGGCCTGGGGGAAGGGCATGCCTGGGGCCAGGAGGGAAGGCAGACCCGGAACTCTGCAGGGGGGCGGCACGACTGTTGCTTTGCTACTTGATTTCACACCATCCCCTACTGGTCTCTATGGTTAGTGGAGGAGGGAGGCTCTTATCTCTTATCTCTTCTGCAGCTTGAGACCAAGGGTAGGAGCATCACCTCACCATTGAATCTGAGATGTCTTTGCTGATACACCTCTGACCTTTAATTTTGTTTTGGTTGGGTCTGTTGGAGGCGGCCTGTGGCCAGATCTCTGTCTCTAGCAAATGGCTTTAATGTTTGCTGATGATGGAGAGACAACAGGCTTGCAAAAGGACGCGGTGGCAGGGGTTCCATGGCCCAGCGCTTGTCCAGCTTCTGACCGAGGAAGCTGTCGGGCCTTCCCTTTTCCTCAGCATTCCTCATCAGCTTCTGCACCCAGCAACACCTGTCCTGTGTTGCGCACCAGGCTTTGTGAAGACAAAATGAGTCACAGGCAGGAAAGGACTTAGAGTAGTTGAAAATATAATCTGGACACCAGACAGAGAGGATTACAGTTTTATTGTGTTGACTGGAGGAACAGGATGCTAGGTGGTTGCTGGTTGAAGTCTCCAGCATAGACCTACCTGGGCTCTCAGGTTGTCCTTTTTTGCTACGGGGAATATTTGAACAGTGCCTACCTAGTCAAAGAGCAGGACCGTGGAGGAAGGAAAGAGCTGGGATAAGCACCTTGGACTTGGCTTTGGATAGTGAGCTGCATTAGCTGTGCTTCGTCGCCCAAAGATAAAAGGCCCTCAGAGCTGCCTTCACATGGAATTGAGAAGCACCTTGCACCGCCCGTGAATTAAAGTATCCAGTTTCTCTGGCCTTCTCCAGCTTTCCTGGGGTTTGACATTGGATCTTGTGGAAGTCCTTGGTCAACTCAGCGTCTCCGAGTTGTGGCCGATTCTGTAGCTGCTTTCCCTGAGGTCCTGGGGTAGAGAGAGGACACCAAAGGTGGGCGCCCCGGAGCTGAAGGGATCTTCTTGGTGGGCAGAGCAAAGGACTTGAAGTTACCCATCATCTCCGCGCACCCAGACCACAGTCCTCTACGTCTGTTATTTTGCTGTCGGAAAATTGCTCTCGCGTGCGCCAAATAGTCCTCTTGATTGGCACAGCCGCGTCATGAGGCAAAGCTCGGGGTGACAGCCTCGTTTTAAAGATGAAGAGGCGGGGCACCTGGGTGGCTCAGTGGGTTAAGCTGCTGCCTTCGGCTCAGGTCATGATCTCCGGGTCCTGGGATTGAGTCCCGCATCGGGCTCTCTGCTCAGCGGGGAGCCTGCTTCCTCCTCTCTCTCTGCCTGCCTCTCTGCCTACTTGTGATCTCTCTCTGTCAAATAAATAAATAAAATAAAAAATAAAAATAAAAAAAATAAAGATGAAGAGGCTTGAGGCTCGGAGGAGCTCGGGCACTTGACCTGGGTGCGGCCCGGTCGCCCTGAGAGTGTTGAGTTAAACCTGCAAGTCCAGGGACCTTCCCAGGCTGGACACGGGCCCTGGTTCCAAAGGGATGACTTCGCCACACATTTTTATTTTCAACTATTGAGGTATCATTTATGTACCTGAAACTAAATCTGTTTATGGATTGATCAGTTTTGTCAAAAGCATACCCCCGTGGCATCACCACCACAAGACCCGGCACTTGCCCGTCACCCCCAAAAGGTTCCTTGTTCCCCTTTCCACCCTCTCCCTGGGGAACCGGCCTGCTTTCTGTCGTTATAGATTAGCTTGCATTTTCCAGATCTGCACGGAGGGGGAGTCCCACAGTGTACCCTCCTGTGCCTGCCTGGCTTCTTCCCTTCGGCATATTTTGGAGACTTCCGTGGTGCTGCGTGAATCAGTAGTTCATCTCCTCGTGTTGCTAACAGACCACGGTGGGTTTGAAATGACGGGTAACGCAATTACAGCCCCTCGCACAGACCTTCTGCGGAACTTCCGCTGAGCCCTGGAAATAGTACCGCGGGTTTTTAGATCCCTTTAGAGATCGCGAAGCAGATTCATGTGCATGATCACTGTCAAGTCTCAGACCTGTGAGTTTCTACTAAGGTTTGGAAGAGTGAGTGCCACAGAGAGGGACGAGGGTCCTGCTTTATGACTCTGTCCTGTGGTTTTTGCCCCATCCCACCCCCTGCCCTCCACTGCCTCAAACTCCAGCTGCTTTTTACCAAGGGCGTGGGCAGGCACTAATTCTCAGAGCTAAACGCTTGGCTTTTCAGAGAAGCCACATGCAAACCTAGGGGACTCTGTGTCTCCCACCAGCTCTCCTCTGGCCAGTGACAGAGGTGACAGAGGGATTGATGCCAGCAACATCCCCTGCCTGCATATATGTGATGGGGTGTCCCATTGCTTGGGCAGCCAGGCACAGAAGAGACCCCAACATTGGCTGCCCAAGACACGGAAGTCTAGCCTGCAACTGGTCAGGCAGCCAGGACACGTTGGGCAAGTGGCTGGAAGTGCCATGCTTTAATTTCCCAGCCAGGAAAATGTTGCTAGTTGCAGTCCTTACCTCGAAGGGCTGCTGTAAAGGCAAGCGGTGCCATTCCATGCCCATGGCCACGGAGTCTGTGGCATCCGGTGAGCCCTCGGTGAAGACGGGGACCGTCCTGCTACTGCAATGGTGATTCTATTCTGCTCGGCTCCTTTGTGGGCTGTCTCCAGGGTTCAGCTCCTCGTTCCTCATGGCACGGTGTCCTGAGTAGGAGATAGGGGCTGTGCCTTCCCCCAGCCCTTGGGTTCTGTTCCCTGGCACCTCTTTCTGCAGAGTGCCCTGAGGGGTACAAGGCAGAGGAGAAGCAGGCCCGGGGCACAGCCAACACCGCCCCCAGCGCCGCCCCAGCTGCGGATTATAATAAATGGCCCGGGCTGGGGATATGCTGGAGCACCAGATGGTTGTCTTCTGATTAGCCTCACATGGAATCAGACTCCATCCCTGGAAAGAGAGAGAGGAAAAAATCTCACTCAAGAGTGTGCTTCTCTGCCCTGAGATGGGCACAGTCCCTGCAGGTTGGAGCGGCTGCTGGAGAGGAAGATGCCTGCGGTCCCCATCAGGGCTGACAGCTCTTGTCTTCTTCTTTGGAGGATCTTCCCAGGGGCCACTGGGTGTCACCCAGAGGCTTGTGGGAGAATGTCCCTGGAGGATGGATGGATAGATGGAGCAGGGGCCTCTGCCCTCCAGACCTTCTGTCGGGGTTCAGGATTATGTGATAGGACATCTCCTTTCTTGTCGGCTCCTTTCTTTTCCATCAGGAAAAACGGGGAAAAACACCCCCCGTTTTTCCTGATGGCTTTGCCAGCATGTTCTTGGCCACCTCACCTGGGGGTGAGGCCTTTTGGGAAGGCCTCCGATGGACATCCAGAAATTGTCTGAGTTCTTGCTAGGTGCATGGTATCCTACTAAATTCTGTGCCGTTCTCAGGAGGAAAAGATGAATGCCAAGTTTCACCACCTGGCACTCTGAAGTCAGCTGTCGGAGGCAGCCTGGGCCTCTCTCTAGCTGGCTGAACACCCTCCACAGTGACCCTCCGGAGAGCAGGTGTACTTTTTCTGGGCGTGGGGAACAACACTTTACAGATAGTGTAAAGGTTCTGCCCTCCGTTCCCACCCCACCGGTAGCCCCACAGTAACGGAAAGCAAACTCAGTTTCCCTTTCTTTCAGACCCTGGCTTTGAGCTCTTGCTCTGCTCTCCCTTATCGGCTGTTTGAGTTCACACCCATCTCTGTCCTTTCCTCGGGGCCTCAATCCCCCCAGCTGTAAATGGGGTGGAAGTCAACCACATCTCATGCATTCTGGGGACCCGCGGGTGACATGGACCCATGCTTTTGGACAGCACAGGATGTTTTCACTGTGTCTCCTATGCTCTTCTGTTTTTGTTTTGTTTTATTTTCCCCAGTGCCTTTCTGTCAAATTCTTCTTTCCTCCCTTTAAAGAAAACCCTTCAGGACTGCCCATTGATATTCTAGAGAGTAAATAAGCAGAAAGAATGATAGCAGCCAATTACAATGGGGAGGGGGAGGGCCATTTAAGTAGGGTACAATGGTATAATTTTCAAATTGGTACATAATGTGCTTTCTTGCATAAAACAGCCAGGGTGCTGGTTGAATGAAAGAGGAGGTTAGTGCCTTGAGCCCTGCCCCTGGGGGAAACCAATGGCTCTTGGGCACCTTTTTAATTAAAGGGGCACCTTCCCTTCTGGAAGTCACCAGCTGCTTGTGTAACAATTCACACTGCTCCGTTGCCCCAGTGGAAGCACGAACATTCTCGTACAGAAAGCAGCAGTGGCAGTCAACTCCACCAAGACGAGGGCTGTTGCCACACACAGTGGGAAGCTGGAAGAAACACCAGCAGAGAGCAGCTCCCAGCCGTCTGGAAAATGCCGAGAGGAAGCTGATAGCACAGATGGCCAGAGGCAGCAGAACATTTCAGATTTCTGTTGAGGTGTTGCGGATTCAGCCTTCTCTATGAATTAGGTGGCAGGCTTGTTTAGAATCCCGCTTCTGGGTTGACTGTGCCCCATTCAAAAATATTGACTGTGAGCATTGGCTCTCTAAATGTTTCTTCTCTGATCTCAGGTAGGAAGCACTTTCGGAGCAGGGAAGAAATCTGCCCTGATGGCTGCTTTTGTGTACAGTCTTGTTGAAACACAGACGCACGCTCCGAACAGCATGGAGTTGCTGGAGTTCTGAATCCATGACATCGCCTACGTCATCCCTTAACCAGCCTGTCCTTGAGTTGACTGTGGACGCAGCATGTGTTTGCTTTCTGCCTAAGCAGATCTCACCCACCCTGGGGAACTCATTCAATCACAACGCATTTGGCTTCTCTTCCCTGAGCTTCCCTTTACCCCTAACACCCCGCCCCGCCTCCCCGCCTCTCTTCTTCTCTCTTCCTCTCCCTTTCTTTTTTGGTCTCTTCTCCCTCAATCCTTGTTAGGCTTCGCCCTGTGAAGCAGGCAGCGAAGAGACAGGGTCATCTCTGGATCCCTGCAAAGATCCCAAGTCCTTTGTCCGAGGTCTGCAGCCACTTATGCATCGTGATTTTTTTTCTGCTTCAGGGCCTCTTCTGATATATCCTGACAAATGAAATCTGGAGAACAAGACAAGAAGAGAGCAAAAAAAAAAAAAAAAAAAAAAAAAATCCAAACACCATATGGTTTTACATATAGATAGGATCTAAAAAAAGCAAACAAACAAAAAAAAACCAAAACAAATGAATAAACAAACAAACAAAAAGCAGAAACAGGTCCATCAATACGGAGAACAAGAGTGATGGTTGCCAAGGGTGGGGGGATGGGCAAAATGGGTGGAGGGGAGTGGGAGGTACAGGCCCCCAGTCCCGGAATGAATGAGTCACAGGAAGAGAAGGCACAGCATAGGGAATATGGTCAAAGGTTCCACACACAGTAGTGTTGAATATGACTGATGGTAGCCACGCTCACGGTTGGGGGTGGGCACAGCGTTCCATAAAGTCTTGCCAAATCACTCTGTTGTGCAGCTGAAAGCAATATAACATTGTGTGTCAACTAGACTGCAACGAAATTTAAAAAACAACAATCCAGTATCGCATATGTGTTCTCTCCATCAAACGTTTCCTTGGTAATGCCAACTTTGTGTGTGTGTGTGTACATTTCACCCCGTGTTTATGGGCAACTGTGCTAGCCTATTCTAACAGGAGTTAGGAGGAGGACATAACGTCATTATATATATGTAATAAATATATATAAGATATGAATATATATTAATTATATATATATTATATACATATAAAATCTCTGCCCTCAGGACCTGGCAGTCTAGTGTGGAAGACAGACAATTATGCTACCGTGTGACCTGTGTGCTGGCAGAGGTAGAAGCAGGTTGTAGGTGAGGAGGTGAGGAGGGTTGGTAACCAGACAGGGAGCCCAGAAGGGAATTCAGGGTGTGAACAAGATGGTGTCAGGACCCTTCAGTTTGAGAGGTGGGAGTTTGGGAAGATCAGTAGACCGTTTGAATGATTTCATACTATACCACAAGGGAAGATAGAAGCAGATTTTAATCTAAACTTGGGTCTCTTGACTCACTCTGCTCATCACTCTCCCTGCCCCCCCTCTGTCACCATCTAGCTCAGAAGGAAAAGGAAACATGTTGGCTACCAAAAGAGCTGGCCCATAGTAGGGCCTGACTTTAGGTTTGACATTGTTTTGTTTACTCTTTTACTGGGCATTTACTGAGTGCCTGCTGTATGCCAGGAACTTGTTAGGAATGTGAAGGTTGTCTTCTCCAGGAGCTCAACCTTCTTCAGGAGGACAGGACATAGAAACCTTGAATGTGATATCACAATAGCAATTACTGCTATAGTCAAAGTTTGAAAAAACCCATGTGGGACCACAAAAAAAAAAAAACAATTAGTGTAACTTGAGAAGGTTGAGGAAAGCAGAGGAGGTGATAATAAAGGCAGACCTTAAATAATGAGGAGAGCTTTTCTTGGTGGAGAGGAGGGGAGGCATTCCAGTCAGAGAGAACAGCTTGACTTCAGAGCCAGCCGCCCCGGGGGCTGGGATCGGTGGGAAGGAGACACAGAGGTAGTGAGAGGTGAGGCGGAGAAATTAGTTGGGACCAGACTGTTTGCTGGAGGTTGTAGCAGAAGGCCTGGCAGTAGGTGTAAAGAACAGGCAGAGTGAAAAGGAAAGGAAAGAAGCCAACCCCCAGGGATAGTATTGTTGGGGACCAGCTGGTGGGTAGAGAAGAAAGGAGGTGAAGGAAGCTAAGGAGGACTGTTCAAGAGGCAGGAAAAGAACAAAATGACAGGTGTCATGAAGAAGGCAGGGGAGAAGAGAATTTCATGACAAAACTGAGTTCAACGAAATATTCCGTTCCCTTTCCAATGCCCAAGTCAGTAAAGTTGGTTGTGAATGAGGTGTTCCCAGATGGAGATTCCAAAGCCTCTCTATGGGGTTTCCAGTAATCCTCTCCAGCACCCCCAGACTCCTGAGGATCAGGACCCCGGGATCCTTCCCTACCCTCTGACAGCCCTTACCTCAGACACCTAGAATCTTCTTTCTGAAACTGAGGCAGCTGACTGAGATCTGACTGTGAAATCTAGATTCTAGACCATCCATCTAACCATCCATCTAGATAGAAGAATCATCTTTGCTTTAGAATTCCCTCACTTCTAGAGATTTTATGTGCTCTCCCATCCATACTTCGGTACCTGGCCTCACCTATCCGTATCTACACTTAGCTGCCCTCACTGGAAACCATGCCGAGATCACCAGAGGATCCTTGCCGGAGTGACCCTTCCCTCATTATTCAACGCCTCTTTCCTGGTGGTTGCTGCATGCTGGTCAATGTGTTAAGTACTGTGGATAAAGCATTGAGAAACCTACTCAGCTCCTCCTTGCTTTGGGCTCTGGCTGAGATCTCAGCCCTCTATGCACTAAGCTCATTTTCTCTAATTTCTTCTCTCCAGTAAGCTCCTGCCACCACCACCTCTCTATTAGAAAGAGCTCACCAAGGAATGCCCAGGGGTCTATGCTCTGTCTGTAAGACATCAGGATTCATGGGGTGGCCAGTGGTCAGGGACCAGAGCACCTTCCGTGACCCCGAGGGAAGGTGTTGTGCAGTCTTAGAAGTCACTGCAAGTTGTCCTACACACACGGGCCCACCTGCACTCACCTACAACCTGGACATGAGTGGGCCCGTATGGAATGTGAATGGATGATGGATTTATTGGGTGCTCTGGAAGGAAAAGCTAGAGGAAAGAAGAGGGAGAAAGAAACAATCAGAAGACCTTGGAGTGGGGGTACCTGAATCAAGGTTGGAGAGAGTATATTTACCCCAAAGAATGGGAAGTTGTACTTTACGTGGTAGTTTTTATGTTTGTGGGCATTGAATTTCTGAGTGTTGGTGGACGTGGACAATGTCAACACAGGGTAATACATGGTTTTAAGTTTAGGACATTTGGTGAGTGATAGTGGCTCTTCATGCGTTGCCAAAGGATGTGGAAATGAATGACATCTTTTTTTTTTTTTAAGATTTTATTTATTTATGTGACAGAGAGAGAGCACAAGCCAATGGAGCAGCAGGCAGAGGGAGAGGGAGAAGCAGCCTCACAGGGTTCGATCCCAGGTCCCTGAACTTAGGCCACCCAGGTGCCCCATGAACAACTTCTTGAACACAAACTTACAGAGAGCTCTAGACGACAGAAAGTATACGGAGATAGAGGTGTTCAAGAGGTTTGGTTATGGGGCACCTGGGTGGCTCAGTGGGTTAAGCCTCTCCTTCGGCTCAAGTCGTGGTCTCAGGGTCCTGGGATCGAGCCCCGAGTTGGGCTCCCTGCTCAGCGGGAAGCCTGCTTCCTCCTCTCTCTCTCTCTCTGTCTGCCTCTCTGCCTACTTGCAATCTCTCTCTCTGTGTCAAATAAATAAATAAAATCTTTATTACAAAAAAAAAAAAAAAAGAAGTGTTAGTTATTATTCCCATCTTAGACGGTGCCTCGTATTGGACTTCGTGACAGAGATCACTTCCCCTGGCTCGAGAGGCACACATGAGGCCTGGTAGGATCTGCTTCCGGGTGAAGAATCCCATGAAGGCTTCCGCCCTCCATGTGGGCTGACTCCGGTGTCTTTGTTGAAGCAGACTGTTCTTGCATGGAAAAGACCCGTAGAGGCAGAATCTCAGAAATGTACAGCTAGCATTGCTGGTGGAACTTTTCTAGTCCAACTTCCTCTTTCTACATAGAACTAAAATGAGACAAACAAATGAAGTGACTTTTTCAAGACCACCAGCTGGTCAGTGACAGAAGCAGACCCGAGAAACTCTGCCTCCAAGAAGGAGATTGCTAACAAGGCTTTTGGGCTCTGTTTTCTGGAGAAACGGACTGGGCTATTATCTTGATTAACCCTTTCACAGTTTCTCTGCCTTTTCTTTCTTTCCCTTTGGCTGCCCTCCTTATGTGTTCCATGTGTTTATATCTCAGCCCGTGGAAGAAGCAGCTAACGTGTCTGTGGCCAGTTGGAGAGGTCACCTCCAAGAAGGGTGGGCTGGGTGGGGAGGGGAGGGGGAAGCATCACACTGGTGATAGGGGCGGTGTGGGAGGGGACCGTTAGTTGTCTCAGTTACCCACCTCAGAGGGGAAGAACCAATGTTGCCTTCCGCTATGGTGGAGGGAAGACTGGCTTTAGGGACAAAAGACTGGCTTCAAATTCTGGATCTGGCACTTTCTCAGGATGTGGTCTTGATGGAGTGTTTCGATAGGTTGGATGAATCAAAGTGAGGCCACGTATATACGAGCAATAAAAATCACAAAAGGTCATGCACGTGTGAAATGATACTACTGTTGTCAGGGGTTGGGTCGTGGTACTTTGAGGCTCTTTCAGAAAGCCTGTGACATGCTGGTTTTGCGTGACATTTCTTGGGCCGTTCTAGTCCTCCCTAACCAAGCTCTGCTCCTTCCGAGAGGCTGATGCTGTGAACGAGGAACATGAGGAACCCCTTGACAGGCCAGCCGCATCAAAGTGAACACTTCCTTCTGGAAGCTTAAATTTTCACTTCACCCTTTTTGGGAAGTAGGGAACGTGAGTCATAATGAGTTAGCAAGTGGCTTTTGTGAACAACAAGAGGTTTTGTGAAATACAGCACATGTGACCAAAGGCCAGTGTAGTAGAGTTTCCTATTGCTACTCTAACAAACTCATCATGACTTAAAACACCACCAATTTATTCTCTTTAGCATCAGGAGATCAGAAGTCTAATGCGGGCATGATCCCTAAAATCGAGATGTCGCTAGAGCCATGCTCTTGCTGGAGGCTGGAGGAGGGAGCCTGTTCCCTTGACTTCGCCAGCTTCTAGAGTGTGCCTGCATTCCTTGGCTCATCGCCCCTTCCTCCTTCTACAGAAGACAGCCCTCCCACCTGGGCTTCCATCTGTCTCTGCCTCTCCTGCCTCACCATCTCCCTGAGAAAGACCCTACTGACTCCAGTGCTTCTGCCTAAGAGGCCGAGCTTAGTCACATCTGCAAAGTCCCTTCCATCCTGGAAGGGAACATATTCATAGGTTCTGGGGAGTAGGACGAAGGTATCTTTGGGAGCCATCATTCTTCTACCACGGCATGTGTGTGCATGTAACACTCTCGGTCTGCATGTCCTTTTAGTTCGTGATGTTTTTGCACAGGACAGACATCTACCAGGTCTCCTCATTAGCTTTTCTTATCCCTAACTCCTCACTGGTTGTCTCTTCACCCTCACCATTCCAACCCAGCACTGAATATTCCTAGCTAACCTTCACCGAGTGCCTACTCTGTGCCCAGCAGTATTTTAAAACATGACATGGGCATTATTTTGTTTATTCTTCATAACAATCTTATGAGATAGAAATTGTTATCATCCCCATTCTTCAGATGAGAAAACTGAGGCACAGAAATTTTTGAGTCACCCAAGACCACACAGCAAGTAAGTGGTAGACCCAAGGGGACTACCTCAGGTGGTCAGATTCCCAAGTCGGGTCTCCTAACCAGCACCCACAGTGTTGATGCATAGCTGGTGTTTAGTAACGTTTGACAATTGGCAGAAGGAAGCAAAAATGACTTGATATCTTTAGATTACATAGAACTGGGGTCAAGAAGGCAACCTGATTGATTGCTCACGTGTTTAATCTCGTTGGTTTCATCTCTCAGTGGGCCCAAATAGTTGCAGTGTGGTTGACTATCTACTAATTTTGTATAGAGTTGCTGTGATATCATCACCTTTTCCAAAAGCGTGTGTACGTGTTATGTGTACTACCCATCTTGGCTCCAGATTTGGGGAAGACAGGCATGGGATTGTACTCAGGAGTTTACAGAATACCATGTCCCTATGAGCCATGTCTCCCAGCCTCTATCTGTGGTGCAAACGGAGCCTCCACAACACACACAGGAAGTGTGCTCCTGTTCCCGTGGCCTCTGGGAGGGACTCCTTGGGCAGAGTATATAATGGTTTGACTGCTACTCATTTGAATGAGATAATACACACAAGATAGTTAGTCCAGAGCCTGACTCTTCAGTGCACCATGAATGGTAGCTGTATAGTGGTACAGATCACTAGCTTTGGAATCACAGGGTTGTGTGGGACGCAGGAGAGGACTCTGGGTATAAGTCAATGGTCATTGCAAGTCTTTGGTGAGTTCCTAAGTTCTCTTCCCAACATTTTTAAGACTTGGGGCCTAGGGATAACTTAAGCATTCAGTTAATTGGGTAAGCCTTCTGGGGAGGGTCAGGGAGATGTGGGGAGTTGGCTGAGGTGTGTGGAATGGCTCTTCTCCTCCCTATAGAACTCTGTGCAGAACCACGCCACTCCCTCCTCCTTCCTGGCTCACAAGTACTCAGAGCTACTGTCCTTATCAGGAAGGATCCCCAACACACCAGCACGGTGGTCATGATGGCAGGGGACCCTGGGGGAGTCGGCTTTTAGGTGGGTCTGAAGAATCAACAGATCATCAAGGTGAGCCTTTAGGCACCTCCAGGCTCACTGGAGACCTTTAGCAGCTTCATGGGTCAGGATTGAGGAGGATGTTTGAAGTCCCTATCTTCCTCCAAGTGTAAGAGCACAGGCTCTCCACTGTAACACCGGATGCACAGCCATAACCCCTTTGCTGTCTGGCTGCTTCAGGCGCCCCAGACCTCCTGGTGTCGCTTCATCCATCCAGCCTCGGCAGGAAGGTGGCGAGTGTGCTTGTGTTGTTCTGGCCAGTGGCTGGCAGCCCTGTGGGCCAGCAGAGCAGGGAGGTGGGCCGGCCAAGGATGAGGGGCTGGAAACCAGTAAAACTGCTTCGGCAAGATGGTGTGTGTCCTGTATGATTGGGGAAGGCTTTTGAGGGACCGATATAAGTAAGACCCCATCCCTGACCGCAAGTTGCTCTCAAGCTCTTGGGCAAGATAGACTCAAGCAGAAGACGGCGATATCATGTGATAAGATAGAGAGGGAGGAAGGTTCTCTCCTCTGATATCTAGGGGGCTGTCATAAGAAAAGAGGATGCTTATTTTGTGGACTTTGGTGGCAGTTATGTGGCTGGGGGGTGGGGCAAATGCCAGTTCACCAGAAAAACAATCTGGAAACCAGTGGCTCGGCTGTGGTATGCTCCAGGACCTTCTCTGCCCAGTTATGACCGACTGTGACTGAGGTTCCTTCTCAGCCTCCTCAGATGGACATAGGTTGGAGAACATATCTGAAGCCACCACCAGGGTTAGGCTTGGCCAACCTGGGATCTGAGGTCTGTGGGGAAGGATGTGAAATCTGAGGGTGTCCTTTATGAGGAACCTTCTGGATAGGTGCTTTCACATGCATGATTCCACAGCGCTGACGGTAAAAGAGATCATTTCCCCTACTTAAAATATGGGTGGGTTGGGGGGATGGGTTTGGTGGGTGATGGGCATTAAGGAGGGCACGTGATGAAATGAGCACTGGGTGTTATATTCAGCTGATGAATCACCAAACTCTATCTCTGAAACTAAAAAAAATAATAAATAAATAAAATATGGGGGGGAAAGGAGCCTAAAGAAATGCACCCAAAGCTATTCAGGGGTACAACTAGGCGGTCTTAGGACCATGCGCATGCAAGTAGCCCACAGAGGGAGCTCACTGACTCCTGAGGTATTGAACAGCCAAGAGGTAGGAAGAACAAGTGGGGGGTGGACCTGACCTCCAAGTCTGCTGTCTTTAAAGTGTGTTCGTGCCAAGTCTCTGGATTCTCTGAACATCCCCTTCCCAGGCATCCCTTTTGGATCAGCCCCACCAGGGTTGGATTGCATTGTCCTCATGCAAGGGCTGAAGGGACACAAAATGCTGACCTCAGGGTGTCAGACAAGGGCCTCAGAAGGGGTGAGTCTCAAGCTCTCGCTTGGTGGGCACGTACTCACCGATGTGTAGTCAGCTCTGGGCATGTGACCACTTTGGGACAGAGGGAGTGGACAAGAGGCTCAGACAAGCAGCAGTGAGCCACAGGCAGAGGAGAGGGACAAGTCCAATGTAACCAAGCCAGGGCAGAGCACCCCCTGCCCCCCCCTGCCAGGAATAGGAAGAGAAAGAACTTGTGAGGAAGGAGGATGGCTTTGAGTTTATAATAGACTCAGGAGACTGGAATTTTCAGCCATAAAAGAAGTAGCCTTAAGTGAGCCTTGAACTCCTTGCAATAGAAAATTCCAGAAGGGCTGATGTTCTGTCTTTTGTCCTTGCAGTTTCTGATGATGGGGAGAATGTATGTTGCAACACTTTTTGCTAAAGGATCTGAAGTTATTTCCTTGTTTGGCTTTCTTTGCTCTGGAATTGCCTTTCTACAGAGGGAGCTTTCTTCTTTAATAGAAAAAGAAGAAGATCACCATCAAGGAGGAAGTACTACCATGTTTCTTTAGCCTTTCTCTGCTCACTGCTGGACTCCTGCCAGCATATTGGGAGTACCATCGGAAAGCTGTATGTCAGGGTCCAGAGTGCCTCTTTCTCTTCCTTGCACCAGTTTCCTGTTCCCGGGGTGGTTTTGTTTGTTTGTTTCAACATGCAATTATCGGGCTTGCTTGCTTGTTGCTAGGATCAAAAGAAAAAACAATGCATAAGGAATGGCCCCTGCTGCCTTGGTGCTCCCCGTCTAATAGGGAGGACCAAGAAGTACTCACATAAGTGTGTCGCACTCTGCCACATGCCCTGAAACAGAGACAGGTAGCTGGAGCTATGGAATGGTGAGGGAGCCAGCGAATGACTCTGCTTGGGGTTCTGGGGTTCTTCCAAAGATCTGGATATTGTCAAGCACCTTTCTTTACATGAGGCCCTCCAGGGTGTTGGAGAGAAACAGCATTTTTGAAGACTATTTTTTTAGAGGCGTTTTAGGTTCAGAGCAAAATACAGAGATTTCCCAAATGCCCCTGCCCCCACCCGTGCCCCAGCCTCTCCCATCATCAATATCACTTCCCAGAGTGGTACCTTTGTTAAAACTGATGACCCTACACGGACACATGACCATCACCCAAAGCCAATAGCTTACCTTAGGGTTCACTGCTGGTATTACGCCTTTCATGAGTTTGGACACATGTATAAGGACACGTATCCACCATCATGGTATCATACAAGGTGTTTTCATTGCCCTAAAAGTCTCTGCGTTCTACCTATTGCCTATTTATCCCTCCCAACTCCACCCACCCCCCAAACCCTGGCATTTCCTCCTCCTGCAACCACTCCATTGTGTTAACTTTTTTAGCTCACTGTCCATATGTTGGCATCATCCACTATATAGCCTTCCCAGATGGGCTTCTTCTGCCCAACTGGAATATATGTTTATATTCTGCCCAAAATATATATTTAATGTCCCTCCATGTCTTCCTGGCTTGATAGTTCATTTTTTTCTTTTTTTTTTTCCTTTAAAGATTATTTATTTATTTATTTATTTGACAGAGAGAGAGAGCGAGAGCGAGCGAGAGAGAGATCACAAGTAGGCAGAGAGCCAGGCTGAGAGAGAGGGGGAAGCAGGCTCCCTGCTGAGCAGAGAACCTGATGCGGAGCTCGATCCCAGGGCACTGGGATCATGACCTGAGCTGAAGGCAGAGGCTTAACCACTGAGACTTAACCACTGGCACCCCGATAGTTTATTTCTTTTTAGCACTGAATATTTCACTGTCTGGATTACCACAGTTTATCTATTCACCAAATAAAGGACATCTTGGTTTATTCCCAAGATTTGGCATTTTGAATAAAGCGGCTGTAAACATCCGTGTGCAGGTTTTTATGTGGACGTAAGCATTCAGCTCTGGGATACCTGGGTGGCTCAGTCGGTTGAGCGTCTGCCTTCAGCTTAGGTCATGATCCTAGGGTTCTGGGATTGAGTCCCACGTCAGGTTCCTTGCTCAGCGGTGAGCCTTCTTCTCTCTCTGCCTGCCATTCCAACAAAGAGAGTTTGTGCTCTCTCTCTCTGACAAATGAATGAATAAAATCTTAAAAATAAAAGTGTTCAGCTTTGGGGAAATACCAAGGAGCTTGATTGTAAATACCACTCATAATCATCTTTTTCTGTGCCAAAGTCGCTAGCCTCAGTACCTTACAATCACCATGTCAGTTACTCTTCACTGAAAACCCATGCAGTTAGTATTAATAGACCCATTTGCAAATGAGCTAATGGGGGCTCAAAAGGTGACTGAACATGCCTCACGAATAGTGGCAGAGCTGGGTTTCTAACCCTAGCCTTTCTGACTCCAAAGCCCCTTCCATTAGATCTACAGTCAGGGTGCCTACGTTTCTGCTTTACTGGTTTATTTTTGTTCCTGGATGACAGCTTTAAACTCACACACAGAGCTCTCGCACCCTGACTGGCAAATAAACGTTACTGGCAGCGCAGCCAGCTGCCGTTTCCTGTGTTTATAGCCCACATTGCAGGAAGGTGTTCTAAGAGTTGTTTCGAGTGTTGTGTCTGCTTTTCCTTGTGAAAGTGTGGATGCCACTTCTGAGAGGGAGGAAGGTGACATGGGCTGCTCAGTGTTGGGTGGCGGTTCCCATTTGGTGGGGCTTTGGAGAGGAATGCTTCTGTCCCCGGCTGAGATCAGAGGCTTTGTTCTGTTTGGTCTGTGACCATGTGGTCTCCAGAAGTCAATGGACTGTGAGGTCAAAGTTCTAGAACATGCTCTGCCGCTGATCTTTCCTGTGACTCTGGGTAAGATGGTTTACGTCTGCTTTGCCCATCTGTGCAATTAATTATCCAGAGTTTCAAGGAGTGCCTCTTGATGAGCCCAGGACCATGTAGATCCAAGGACCCCAGACAAACAGATGCATTCCTGGCCCCTGAGAATCCCTGAGATTAGAAGAGGGACAGACACATACAGAAGCAGGGATAGTCACTAGACAAGGAGGTATGACGTGTGGTGAGGGAATCCCACTTTCCTCCAAGTTTTCAAAGGGCCATCTTGAAACTGCAGGGTGTTTGGAACTCTTTTTTCTTTTTCTTTTCTTTTCTTTCTTTCTTTCTTTTTTTTTTTTTTTTAACTTCTTAATTAGAGACAGCTAGTAAGAGTTCACTTTTGTTGTGGACCTGTTGTGTGTGTCTTACTCTTCTGCATCCTGAGGGGGGGAAATCAGTAAGTAGTGTTTCCATTTTGCAAATGAGAAAAGCCAGGCAGATCAGTTAATGGCTTTTTCCAACTTGTAAGGGACTGTACCAACAACCCCGGGTTAGTCTGTTTTGGGAGCCCTTCCCCTTGCACGCACCCCCCCAAGACCCTCTGAAGATTTCATTTTAACAATTCAAGAGACCAACAAACATTCCTCCGCTGCTGTAATGTCTTCTGCTTCTCTCTTCCTTTGGCTCCCTTCTCTGTGTTTCCAGGTATCACTCCAGTTAGGAGGTGATCACCATCTGTTTGCTGCCTGTCTCTCTGATCTGCTTGCCCTCCCTTCCCCTCCGCCCCAGTACTCTTGGTAGCACCCAGCTATCTTTTTTTTTTTTTTTTTAAGATTTTATTTATTTATTTGACAGAGATCACAAGTAGGCAGAGGCAGGCAGAGGGGGGGGGGGGGGGAAGCAGGCTCCCTGCTGAGCAGAGAGCCCTAGGCTGGGCTCGATCCGAGGATCCTAAGATCATGTGCTGAGCGGAAGGCAGAGGTTCGACCCACTGAACCACCCAGGAGCCCCCACCCAGCTATCTCTGACAGCTCAAGTTCCTACAATGTTAACACCCCTGGGGCTTGCTCACGTTTGTTGATCAATGAATCAACAGGTGCCTTTTTCCCGGGTGCCTTTTTCGCTCTCAAGTGAAATCATAAACGTCCTTTTCACATACGCCTCCCTTTGAGAAAATTTCTCAGATTGCATTACTCGTTTCTCACTCCTCAGTCGGGCTCAACCCACTCCCACCCCAAGGCGGAACGAGCGCGCGCAGGTCTCGTGTGTCCGTGTGCGCATGCGCGTCTCAGTGCACCACCCGGCAGGTGCAGGTCCTGTGCCTCTGTTGGAGTGCTTCGCCTATCGCATCACCGTCTCCTTGGCGTGATGGTGTCTTCGTTTTTCCTGGTTCCTTACCACGTTGCGTGGTGCCAAGTACCCAGTGAGCACTCAGTACGTTCATTCGTTCATTTACATTTATTATTTCTGTGCCTCGTACTACGTGCCGGGGAGACGATGGCAAGGAAACCTGGACGGGTCCCTGCCGCCTTCCTGAGCTTAATGAACGATCCTCGGGGGACACGCATTTGATCAGATGACCTGTGAAGGAAGGCTGCGGCGTGGTCCGCTCGGGCTCCCGGATCCCGGAGCCCCAGGCCGGCCACTTAAACCCCCATCAGTTACTCTCTCACGGTTGTGGAGGCTGGAAGTCCAAGATCAAGGTCGAGCAAGCTGAGGCCCCGCCCGTGAGGGCCCCTCTTCTGGTTTTGCAGAGGGCTCCCTTCTCACTGTGCCTTCACGTGGCCTTTCCCACGCGGGCGCTGGTGGGGAGCGAGGTGCCTCTTCTGACGGCCTAAGAGTCCTGTCAGATCTCTGCTGCACCCTCATGAGCGTATCTAACCCTCATGCTGTCGCGAAGTCGCCATTTTCAAATGCTGCCACGTTAGGGGGTGGGACTTCAGCAGGGGAATTGGTGGGGAAGGGACCCAATTCAGGTCAGGCCATACCAACTCTCAGCGACCTTCTGGAGAGAATAGTTCTGGGGATTTCGGGTAGGGAATTTTAGGTCAGGTGGAGGAGGGGTGGGGAAGATACCATACCAAGCAGGTGGGGCATACTCAGGGTGCTTCCGGGGCTCTGCACACTGTCCCCTCCTCTCTGTCATCCTTCCTCAGCCGTCTCAACTAGCTGGGCGGGCGGAAGGGCTGGTGGTCCCTGCTGGGTGCTCCCTCCCCTTGTCTCCACCGTGGCTGCACTCAGCCTACAGTCTGTCCGGCCGATCCACATTCCTCGGGCTTCCGGTAACAGTAAGGAAATAAAAGCCACGAGAAACGAGAAGGTGTCTGTTTCCCAGGGCTTCTCACGGAGCCCTTCTCAGCACTTTGCACAAGTCAGGCTCCGGACAAGGAACTCCCTACTTGGGGGCTGAGCCTGCGGGTCCAGCTGTCAGGACTGGCTCTGCATTCTGGGGGGTATGTTTTCAGGAGCTGCTCCCCGGGCTCAGAAATTCTCTGTACTCCACAGTGTGGCCAGCCAGGGGACGAGGCTGCTGTTCCCAAAGGCTCTGAGGGTTTCAGAGCACAGGCTGGATTTCTGTCCCACTGAAACACTATAAAACTTCCATCGGTTGCGACAGAGGACATCGATTTCTGAAGCATGGCTCAGGGAAAAGAAAGCAACATGCCCGATTCAGAGAGGGTAGGCTGTAGTCCCTGCTCTCCACGTGATTTGCTGGCTGATCCCAGGCGTCCCTGTTGTCCTGTTCCACGTAACACGCAGTATACCCCTGGTGTGTGCCAAGAACTGGGCTTGGTTTGAAGACAAGCAGGAATATGTGAGATGACCTCTGCTGTAAGGACACAGGTCATGTGGCATGTGATTCAGGCTGTGAAGGGGAGATGAGGTACTAAAGGGACCTCACAACAGCGCCACTTACCTCAGCCTCAGGGAACCCAGGAAGGCTCCTCTCAAAGGAGGTGCCCCTTGAGCTGAAGCATAAAGGATAAGAAACCGGACAGTTGGCCATGTCTGGAGTGCAGGGGTGGGGAGATGAGAGAATGTTCTAGGCAGAATGTCCAGGGTGTGCATAGGCATGTGAATGAGAAAGCCTAAAGCATCAGGGCGCAGAAGGCACGTGTGTGTACATGTGGGAGTATGTTTCCGGGTATGTGTGTGAGAAGCATGGGGTCGGGGGCGGGCAACGAAACTGGAAAGACTGGTAAGAATCACACAGTAGTAAGTCCGAGTTTATTTTAAAGCCTCTGGAAAGGCCCCAAAGGATGTTGAGCAAATCATGGTATCCCCAGATCTGTCTGATCGAGCCTAGCCTTGCCACTCAAAATGGGGTCCCCAGACAGGAAGGCAGCCCCTGGAGCTTGTTAGAAATGCAAAACCTCCACTCCACCCCAACCCTTCTAAATTAGAAACTACATTTTAATAAGATCCCTCAGTAATCGGTATGTACGTTAAAGCTGGAGACATACTGATCTATGGTAAGGGTCAGCAAACTTGATAAAGAACCAGAGAATAAATATTTTCTACAGGCCTCAGGGTCTCTGTGGCAACAACTTAACTTTGCTGTCATCCTACAAAAGCACGCAGATGACATGTAAACCCATGAGCATGGCTGAGTTCCAATAAAGGGGTATTTACAGACACTGAAATTTGAACTTCATGTTATTTACACCTGTCACAACAATATTCTTTTAATTTTTCCAACCATTTAAAAAATGTAAAACCCACTTTTTGCTTGTGGGTTG
This sequence comes from Mustela nigripes, assembly GCF_022355385.1. Classification (NCBI taxonomy): domain Eukaryota; kingdom Metazoa; phylum Chordata; class Mammalia; order Carnivora; family Mustelidae; genus Mustela; species Mustela nigripes. The sequence goes on along the minus strand of NC_081557.1, from coordinate 87,320,277 downwards.
TATATAGAGTGAGTGGCAGACTGGATTTGACCTTGAGCTATAGTTTGCTGATCCCTGATCTATAGGAGTTGGGTCCTCAGCTTTCACATAATAAACCTCCTGACCGTAATGCTTTGTTGTGAAAATTGAGTGAGCTGGGAATGACATGCAGACCCTATTTTCAGATGAGGGGGTGGAGCCCAAGTGGGAAAAATGACTTTATCAGGGCAACACAGCTGCTCACTGGTTAGGATTCAGACATGGGCCTGCTTACTTCCAAGCAAATGTTCATCCTCTACTCCACATGGAACCGATTTGAAAGGAGAACTGGAGCCTTATCTTTTCTCCATAGCAGAAGCAGAATAAACAAACCTTAAAAGACCAATTACCTTTTTCTTTCTGATAAATTGCAAACAATTAGTTACAGCGTTTTTTTGTTGTTGTTGTTGTTGTTTTTAAGATTATTTATTTATTTATTTGACAGACAGAGATCACAAGCAGGCAAAGAGGCAGGCAGAGAGAAAGGAAAGGAAGCAGGCTCCCTGCTGAGCAGAGAACCCTGCAGAGAGCCCTGCAGAGAGCCATGAGCCACCCAGGTGCCCAGTTACAGCATTTTTAATGTCAAAGCCAAACGCTGTGAGCAGCTTGTCCTGGGAAAATGTATTCTGCAGAGCAAGACTCAAGGCTTTTCAATACCCAAAATAAGACATCGAGGTTCTTTTTAATTATTTAGCAAAATAAAAGAGTAGGTGCTACTCTGTAAGAAATGAAGTTTGACTAGAAATTATTTTATGTATACCTATTTGTTTTTATTTCAACCTTGTTCATTCATGGTAATTAATGGGTTGTTCATTACAGTTATTATTTACAAGCATAATAGAATGAATGAATTAGGGGCACCTGGGTGGTTCAGTGGGTTAAGCCTCTGTCTTTGGCTCAGGTCATGATCCCAGAGTCCAGGGATCGAGCCGCACATCAGGCTCTCTGCACGGCAGGGAGCCTGCTTCCCCCCATCTCTCTGCCTGCCTCTCTGCCTACTTGTGATCTCTCTCTGTCAAATAAATAAATAAAATCTTTTTTTAAAAAATGAATGAATCGAGTGTCCCACCTATTGTCTTACAGACAATAGAGCGAGCTTAAAGGATTCTTACTGCAAAATCCAGGACATTGTACATTTTTTAAAATCCACCAATTAATTCCACATCCATAAATGCATATCCCGAGCTGTCTCCCTTCTCTTTGTCCAGCCTGACTCCTCAGTCCAACAGAAACAGTCATTCACAGAAAGGAAATGGAATTCTTGCTTCCTTGTACCTCTTGTGCTCTAGACAGACAATGATGAGGTTCAGGTTATAGGTCTTGGATCACTCAAACTCAAGACTCCGCTCTGAAACCACATGTGGCACGAGGTCCTCTGGGATCATGACTGTACGCCCCTCTAAGGGACGCGGGGCCCAGGAAAGTGGATGACTTGTCAGCCATTGTAATGGGCATGGGTTTACAAGCATCCTCTAACATGTGCACGTGTATAACTCACATGTGTACATGCACGCATGTCCCTCTCGCTAGCTTGATCCCTGCATTCAAAAAATATATATATATACATTTCTACTGAGAAGCTGGAGAAGCAGGCTGAAGTTGCTGAGTGCTGTGGGGGTGGGGGGGAGCACAAGGAGACAGTCATCCATTGCCATCATCCACCCACCCCTGGGTCAGATGCTCTGCTTCTGCTTGAGAAGCCTTGTGTGCTGAGTGTGGCAGCAGCAAAGGCTGATTCATCGCTGTCCCCCGGGGTGGCCCAGCTGTCCGAACAGGAATGGCCCATCTCGCCATCTCCATGTCTCCTGCACTGTGCAAAAAGTGACCGGTTGTGAGTCAGCTGCCCAGACAGAGCCGAAAGAGAAGCCCAGAGGTTAGTGGGGAGAACAGCAGAGCGCAAATCCTTCCCCCCACGTAGTACCCTGCTGACTCACTTTGAGGCCTTGAACAAATTGCTTTTTCTTAAATAATTAATTTTAACAGTGTTCATTTATTTAGTACTTGACTGTGTGGATGGTACAACAGAGCCACGGTTCAGACCCCAGGGTCCGACTCCCCGCTTCGGGCTGCCTCTCACCTCCCCCTACGAGATGCCATCTTACCTTCACACCAGTTCTCTGATGTGGATGGGAGCTATATTCCTATTTTGTGGATGAGAACACTGAGGCCCTAAGATATCCCCCGGTCCCAGCTGTGGAACAAGGAGGGAATCCAAACCTTCTGATCCAAATTCCATGTCGTTAACAGTCTGCCTTTCCTGAGCATTTATTTTTCCATCTGAGAGGTTGAGAAATACTTCTTTCTCCCTCCATTGGTTCCCAGAGTCGGAGATACACATATCTGTGGAACCAGGAGCCTCTCTGCGGAAGGTAGTGATCGGGTCTCTGGGGACCGGCTTCCCTCTCATTCTCTCCCGGCAGCACTGGAGGAATCGCCCCGCTGCCTACAGCTTCCTGGGCCTCCCCATTGCCCCCACCCCAGAAGGGCCACCACCCAGTCTGTCCAACATTGTCATAGGGAGCCTGCTCCATGGAGTTCAGGGAACAAAGCTTTCATAAACTACTGATTTTTTTATTTAATGGAAACGTTCACACTTTTATGAAAGTAGTAAGAACTGTATAATGAAAAGAAATGTATCGAGGCCTTCCTGCTTGCTCTTTTGGCATCTGTACCATGTACTTCCTACCCACTTCTCTACTCCAGGTTTAAAAAAATTAATTCCTAGACATTGTATCATTTCATCTAGATGTATCTCTTAAAGATTATAACTCTTTTTAAAATATAACCACAGGGTCATTAGCACACCTGAAAAATAATTAGGTAGTATCAGGTATGTAGTCAGTGATCACATACCCTCTATTACTTTATAGTTTTGAGGGTTTTTTTTATGTTTTTTTTTAAGATTTTATTTATTTATTTATTTGACAAAGAGAGAGAAAGTACGCAAGCAGGAAGAGCAGGAGAGGGAGAAGCAGGCTTCTCGCTGAGCATGGAGCCTGATGCCGACTTCATCCCAGGACCCTGGGACCATGACCTGAGCCAAAGGCAGACGCTTAACAGAGTGAGCCACCCAGGTGTCCCCTTACAGATTTTTTTTTTTAATTTTTTTGTGTGGACAAGGATTCAAATAAGGCCCATACCTGAACTGACATGTATGTCTCAGTATGGTTACTCTCTCTCTTCCCACCCTGCTCTTATTTTTTATTTGTAATTTTTTGGTTGACAAAACTAGGTCATGTGTCTTTAGTTTCCCATAGTCAGGATTATGCTGATGGTAACCCGAGGATGACATGGCACATCTTTTTCTGGTAGTTTTTACAAACCGGTAGTTAGATCAAGTGGGCACTATTAATTTCCTCAAATTAGGCTACAATGAGCATACACTTATATTAATATCAGGTGTACAATATAGTGATTCAGTAATTCTGTACATTACTCCATGCTCATCAGTCCTTACGTAGATATCATTTGGAGCAAAACCTCATGTGACCAGGAACTCTTGGTCGGGCACCAGCTACAACACAAGTCCTTATAGGAGAAGTGGGAAAATCCACTGAAAAGTGGGATATTTGTCTTATTAAACCAAATGTCACAGCATGTCCTATGGTCTGTGTTCATGTTCAGCGCGTCTTCTAAATTGGCTATAGATTTAAGATTAACCAATGAGACGTGGTCTTGTGAACAGGTATTTATTGAGTACGTACTATGTGTCCCCATGACAGTAGGTGTTGGGGCTTCAAAATCAAATGAAGCATAGCCCTAACCAGGGATGCTTTTCCTCTAGCGAGAGACAAGCCAACAAGTCAGGGATGATAGTGTATCATGAAAGTGCTGTGTGGGGTTCTCAGTGCCAGAGCTGCGGAGAAAGGGGAGGTTTGTCTCACTGGGTGATGAGAAGCTTCCCTGAGGAGGTGACATATTATGAACGAGAGACAGTTTTAGAACTGAAAGTATTTGGTGCAGTTTCCTGGGTTTGGAAAAATGGAGAGGAAGAGAAGGGATGCAGGCTTGCATTCTTTTTTAAAGATTTCAACAAGGATTCCAAGCTGAGGCTAGAAATCCTCCTATAACTGAAAATCATTTGTCTGCATCTCTCATGCCTTAACTTATTTTTTTTTTAAGATTTTTCTTGTTTATTTGGGAGAGAGGGAAGGTGCAGAAAGCACAAGCTAGGGGTGGGAGGAAGAGACGGAGAGGGAGAAGTAGAGTCCCCATTGAGCAGGGAGCCCAACGTGGGGCTCGAACCCAGGACCCTGAGCAGAAGGCAGCCGCTTAACCGACTAAGCCACCCAGACACCCCTCTCATGCCTTAACTTTTTTGTCTCATCAACATTTCATCATGTTTTCACTGTACCAAAAATATGAAGAACCAACACATCCTCATGTGCCCTGGCCAAAAACTTCACATCATGTCCTGGCAGGGGCAAGGATTCACACAGTGTGTAGCCACCATTCCTGCAGTCTCAGAAGGAGATGGGGAAGGTGGGAGCCCCTCGTTGCCCCCTCCAGTGGGAGGGTCACGTATCTCGACCTCCTTTGCTTGCTTGCTTATTCTCTGCCTACTCTCCCACTGGAACGTAGCTTCCTGAGAGTGAAGACCTCGACTGTCTCCCTCATTGTCCTGATGCTACTGTTTTCCGGAAGAGTCCACTGGAGCATGTACGCTGATGAGCGTACAATTCATCGCTGTGTCCATCTTCGTCCACTCCCTGCCTTTCTCCCTGGGGTGGTCTTTCCCTCTTTTCACTCGTGTGAATGCTGCAGCCTGTAGGCGGAGACGGGCTTCGGGAACGTAACATGTGAGAAGCAGAAACATCTCCGTGATCGTGTTGGCTGCTCTCCTTGTTCTTCCCTATGACAGTCGACCAGGCGTTTTCTGTTTTCATGGTCGTACACAGCAGCCGTGTGAAGGTGAGGGCAGGACAGGTGTTATCCCCACCATGAATGGAACAGGAGAGCAAGGGCTCTGAGAAGCTGAGTTGCACAAGGTCACTGAGGCAGAGAGGAGGGAGGCGGGTCTGGAAACCAGGCCGGCCATGTGCCTCAGTCTGCACCACACTCTCCCGTATGATGCTGTCAGACCATCAGGCCCATCCCCTTTCTCTGCCTGTGGAAAAGAAAGACCAACATAAAGCAGCATTTGTTCCAGGCCACTCAGAAGGCACTCTGGTGAAATCTGAACCTGTCTTCAGCCTTAAGTGGTTTTCAGTTTTTAAGAGAACACACTATAGGGGGCCGCTTAAGCGCCCAGCAGAACGTCCGCCAGAAGAAGCCTGAGCGGGTCCAGCAGAAGCAGACTTGGTCTCCATCAGGCTGAGAGAGGTCAAGTCAGAGACAAATGCTCCCAAAGGAAGAGTATGCAAAACACTGGTTAGCGTGTGGCCTGATGTAGAGTCAGCAAGACTCACATCCAGTTCCGCGAGGAAGGACAGAGCCCTGTGGTGGGGCTTAGAGCTTGTGGCCGCTGTTTCTTGCAGCTGGTACTTTGGGATGCTGTGGGCTGTGCAGCAGCAGATTTACAAGAAAGGGTGAAATGCTGCTGACATGGTCTGAAAGGTTAGGAAAATGACTCTAACACATATTTGGGGACTAGATCTGTGCAAGCTGAGTGGACTCTTGACCACAAGGCAAAGGGAAAGAATGTGGCCTTGGAGGAAAGGCCATGTGGGCATGTGACTAGGACTCGGGGTGGAGGACTTAGAAGAGGATAGAGGGTCAAATATCCTGTTTCCTCTCCCTGTCCTCGTGGGAGTAACAGATAAGACATAGACTCCCACCCCGCCCCTGGACCCCCTTCTTCCCCCACCTCCGCTCTCGCACACCAGCTAATCTCAGGCAACTCATCTCTGTGGGAGCTCTGTTTTTTCCTAAATGAAGCTTTTCTATGCCTCCGGGGAGGTGAAGTACAGTAAATATGAAATGTTGCACGTTTATCCTAAACCACACAAACAGGAGATGATTCTGCTACCATCATCCGCTGAGATGTAGGAGGATGCAGTCAGTACGCGGCCGTGACATCTCCAGGTGTGCATCAGATGGCACTCGGCCATCCGCAGCGTCCTGCTTGAGTCCCCTTTGGTGGGGATGGCTAATTACATGCCTTGCCCTCTGACTCAAGCCTTCTGTTTGAGACAGCCCCTCATAACACTGGCTTTCTTTCTCTCTTTCTCTCTCTTTTTAAAAAGATTTTATTTATTTGAGAGCATGAGCAAGACCAGGGAGCACAAGCAGGATGGGCGAGCGTGTGCAGGCAGAGAGAGAGGGAAGCAGGCTCCCTGCAGCCCGACGCGGGGCTCGGTCCCAGCACCCTGAGACCATGACCTGTGCCAAAGGCAGAGGCTTAACCCACTGAGCCACCCAGGTGCCCCAAATTGTTGGGATTCTTACCTAGCAATTTGCTGTAAATATTTTTCTGTGTCACTAATTGCTCTAACATGACTTCTCATGCATGTCTAGGATGTCATTAGATGGGAGTACCATTTAAGCAAGTCCCCATTTTTGGAAATCTGGGCCATTTTGTTGCAATGAACATTCTCACGTGTAGACTTTTGTGTCCTGAATAGCAGAGCCAGATTAAGGGCATTAGTTTCATCTTTTGTGAAATGGAGGTCATCATACCCATTTGGAAGTACTGTGACGAGGCTTATATAGAAGGATACACATAAGGTACGGAGCAGAGTCCTTGCATACAGTGAGCTCTCCATAAATGGTAGCTGTTGTGACCAGCTTACTTTTCATCTGATTGTTTTCTTAAGTGCCAAAAAGTAGAATTACACTCTCAAGGTTTTTGAGGGCTCTGCGGTTTCATTGTGCTAGCCTCTCTGAAGGTCATCAGGAAGACGAGCAGGTGAAACAGGAAGCCAGCGCGACGTATCAGCTCAGCCATGGCTCAAGACGATCTGGTATGGCGGCCATCGACCCCCAGATGGGGTCATGGCAGTCAGACTCCCCCGGTCCTGAGCATCCCTGACTGAGACCTGGACTCCTAATCCACCAATGTTTTGCATGGCCAGTGGCTGCTAAAGTTTAAATATATACCCACGAGAGCCAGTGAGAGCCACAGAAAGCCATCCCTCCCTCTGAAACTCATCCTTGTCCCCTTATCTCCCACCTTTGTGCCTTAACTATAGGGAATGGTGGCTGGAGCGGGGGGGGGGGGGGGGGGTATGCTAGCTTACCAGTGTAATCATCGCTGCTGCTAGAAGAGGATTTGCCTTGGGGTGGGATCCCTAAGAATGAGTCACCCATGTCCTCGTCCTCCGTATGATAGACTCCGTCGCAGCAGAAAGCTCCAGAGCTGAAAGGAGACTTCTTGATCGTTGGGCCCGATCCCTTCACTTCTGGGAACGGCTGCAGCCCAGAGCGCTTAAATGATTTGTTCAAGTCATAAAACAAGCAAGTGGCAAAGCCAGAACCAAACCCCAGGTCTTCCGGAGCTCTCCACCAGCCAGGATTTTTTTCTCCCTCGATCATGCTGATTCCCAGCAAAAGAAAAGGAACCCAGGATTAGAGGTCACGGTTAACTTGCTGTCCAGATATGCATGCCTCTCTTTTCCAAAACGAGTGTGTCTCCTGAGAGGTTCATCCCTGGAAAAATGAAACCACATGGCTGTGTCTTCTGCCGTGTGCCTGTGCTGGACCTTTCCTATGGAGAATCTGGTAACAACATCGAGAAGCAGGAAGGAGCTTTTATAAGGTGGCTCTTACTTTTTGTCTCCCTCCTCGACTTCATACCGTGTTTGAAGCTGGTTTTTGTAAGACAGACTCACTGCGTTCTGGACAGAAACTTGTGCAGCCAAGCAGCATTTCTCAAACTGGAGGAAGTCGACCTCTGTTACCTCAGATGGTTTTTGACACAGGACTGGGGTGAAGAAAGACCAGCTGTGGCCTTCTTGTGTGGAGAGAATCCAGTCATAAAAATGGAGCCAAAACTCTTCCTCCCCCTCGGGTGCCGCTGGACGCCCACTTACCTCCTCAGTCAGTTTAAGGTTTAAAATCTTTAAAGTGTGTTTCTAGGGGCTCCTGGGTGGCTCAGTCAGTCAAGCGTCATTTCAGCTCAGGTCGTGATATCAAGCCCCGTGTCGGGCTCTGACTGAGCCAGGCCTGGAACCTGCTTAAGATTCTTTCCTCTCGGGCGCCTGGGTGGCTCAGTGGGTTAAGCCACTGCCTTCGGCTCAGGTCGTGATCTCGGGGTCCTGGGATCAAGTCCCGCATCGGGCTCTCTGCTCAGCAGGGAGCCTGCTTCCCTTCCTCTCTCTCTACCTGCCTCTCCGTCTGCTTGTGATTTCTCTCTGTCAAATAAATAAATAAAATCTTAAAAAAAAAAAAAAAAAGATTCTTTCCTCTCCCTCTGCACTGCCTCCCATCTCTCTCTCTCTCTTTCTCTCTCCCTTAAAAAAAAAAAAAATGTTTTAGTGAGATTTCAAAGACAACAGCTCATCTCTTATTGTGCTAGCCTCTGCCATGTGCAGAAAAAGCCCTAAATGTCAAATTGTGGGTTCTTTTACAAATGAAAAAGAGACATCCTCTAGAATCAGTGGAAAGGCTGCCTTAATTGGCCTTGTGCTGAGTGAGTGTGGACCTGGTGACTTTGCCAAGTCCCCCAGCTCAGGCAAGAGGCCACGGTGGCTGTTAAGTAGTAAGGCCTTGTGCCATGGGCATGGCCTGCCTGATAGCTTAATTGTACTCCCAAAGGGGCCCGTCCGAGCAACCCTTCAGTAGGCCCAGGTCCATCTCCCCAGGATTTGGCTTCTGACCATGAAGGAGGGCAGTAGGTCAGACAGAACAAGGTCACAGACCGGGCCAGGCTGGTAGTTGAGAACACTGGAGATTTTCCAGCCTGGGTCCATTCCTTGGCTCTGCCGCTTATGTAACCGGGGACAAGTGACTTAATGTCAGTCATGCAAACTGGTGTCCACAGATGTACCCTTCTGCTGTGGGGATAATTAAATGAGAGAATGCTTACAAAGTACCTGGCAAATAGTAAGCACTCTATAATGTCAGCAGTAAGTTTAATATTGTTATGCTTTCACTGACCGTGACTTTAGAGGGTTTGGGAATTGACAAGAGGAGAGGTAAATAGAAAAATATTTTTGTACTAGACTTAGATACCATCAGAAGTTATTTAGTGATTACTCACTCTATGCCAGGTCCTCTCTAGGCCTTGGGGATTCAAAAACAAGAAGCTTGTTGCTTAACCAAATCGTACAGAAACACAGAATTGCACTGAGCAGGGCTTAATCCCACAGTGAAAGGGATACAAGGGGGTATCGTGGGCACAGGGGGAAGGAGTGTCACAGCTGGCTTGGGGAAAGGCTCTCCTCTGAGCGGGAACATGGAAGGGAGTTTGAATGCTGTTGAGATGTTCCAGGCAAAGACACAGTCTGCACGAAGACTCAGAGAGGGGAGAGACACGGTCTGTGTGATGCGGTGAGAGCATACAGGCAAAGAGTCTGACAGGCTTTTATTCAGCACCAGAGGGAGGAGACATGGTTCTGCCCCCTCCTGGAGTTCAGACACTGATAGGGAGAGAAAGACAAGCATTTAGGGATTATCGCATGACAGTCCCAATAATCAAGGGACCCATGTAATGGACCTACCGGAAAAGATTTCTGTTCTCAACCCAACGTTGTAAGGAAAGACCATGAAGGGAATATGACAGGGCTGCAGACTAGGAGAGGAGAGAGTTAATCAGTTGGTGGAAAGTGGGGGAGAAGGAAAAACATTCCATGAAGGGCACAAAATGGAAAAGGACGTGGAGGTTTGCGAGGGGGTGTGGGTCACTGGAGGGCAATAGGCCGGTAGGTATGGCTGGAATAAAGAAGGCTAAGACGCCTGCACTGATTCATTGGACAGATATGTGTGCGGGGCCCACAGTGTTCTGCGCGGTGCCCGAGGTTCTGGGGGCGCAACGGGAGAGCCCCCATCCTGCAGGGGTTTGGGAAGCACAGGTATGCGTGGACCTTGGGGTCTCATTGGGGTGAGATGCAGACATAACATTAAGAAACAGTGAATCACATGGTGAGCAATGATTCCTTTTTTGCTTCTGATCACAAGGTTGGGGGGAGAGTGTCGGTGCCAAGCCAGTCCGTCTTTCGAACAGAGAGCCCTTGGCCTTATGCTCAGAGTGCTGGCAGGTGAGAGTGTGCAACTGGGGTTTAGTAAAAATATTGTGTTTCCTGAGTGTTGTTTTCTTTTTTTTTAATTAGTGGCTATTTTCTGTTTAGGGTAAATGGGCCTTGGTGGCTCTTCACAGGGGTCGTATGAAGTTTTCTTGAAAATGTATTTGAGTTAAAATAAATGAGTTCTTTCCTTTTTTTTTTAAATTTTTTTTTTAGATTTTATTTATTTATTTGACAGAGATCACAAGTAGGCAGAGAGGCAGACAGAGAGAGAGGAGGAAGCAGGCTCCCTGCTGAGCAGAGAGCCCAGTGGAGGGCTCAATCTCAGGACCCTGAGATCATGATGGGAGCCGAAGGCAGAGGCTCTAACCCACTGAGCCACCCAGGTGCCCTGTAAATGAGTTTTTCTTCAAGAAAAACTATGTAAATACAGTTGAATACAGATGCAGATCTAGCAAAACTAAGAGGTTGCTAGGGGAATGGCTGAGGCCTAGCCCACACTGCCACGGTCAAGGGGAAGCCGCTTTAAGTAAGCACAGGGGACGAAGCATTGGGGAAAGTGACTTGTTTGATTGGGAGCATCTCGGCTGCCAAAGTTAAGTGTGTCCTTGGTGTTGAGATCCCAGCTCCTAGCACAGAGCTTGGCATTTTGTACAGGCTCAGGTTTGGGTAATCCCAGCACATGTCATTCACAATGACCCACATTAACATAGAAAACTTGCATTTATTCCTTCCATTCTGGTCATACCTCAGTTGCTTGGTGGCCTGGAAGGAGCTGGAAGCCCTGGCCTTCTCAGACAGGAAGCCTGCAGAGGAACAGGACGCCGGGAACCAGGACCGGCAGGCCAGAGAACAGGTGCAGCCTGGTCCTCCTCTGCAAACATGTCCAGTCCTCCCGACTCCGTTGTGGGGATGACGTTTGGGGACCGTCTCCTTGGATCCCACGGCAGTCACTGCGTTGTTCGCAGAGAGATGACACCCAGAGGTAGTCCATGCTGATAAGCATCTGATACTGTTGCCATTTCAGCAGCTCTAAGAGACTTTGTGGTTTCTTTCTTGTTCCTTAAAAAAAAAACACACACACAAAACTTTTTTTCACAACTCGTAAGCATTTATGTACGTCACGTTCTATGCACTGTGGTCCTCTTCGGCCTTGGATGTGTTGTTTGGACCCTTATCTGCACTGTGCCTCTGTCCCTGGAGCTTCCGTGATGCTCAGGAAAGACAGAAAAGAAGTGCCTTGGGGGCACTTTTGTCCCAGGGCATCGGTTCCTGCAGCTGAGTCAGGTCAAAGTGGGTTTGAAATGAAGTTCTCAAACTGGGTGGAGGGTGCGGGGGGCAGGTGGGGCAAGAAAGAGGAAAGGGGTAGCCCAGTTCAGTTTCTAACCATGAGAGACTGTGGACTCTGAGAAACAAGTGGAGGGTTTAGAGGGGAGGGGGGAGGGGGTTGGGAGAACCTGGAGGTGGGTACTAGGGAGGGCGCACGTATTGCATGGAGCCCTAGGTTGGTGCATAAACAATGAATTTTGGAACACTGAAAAAAAAATTAAATTCAAAAAAATAAAGTATTAAAAAAAACGAAATAAAGCTAATTGCATGACCAGCTGTGCAGAACATAGGAAAAATGTTTCACTGTGTATTTGCAAATAAATAAATAAAATGAAGTTTTCAAAGACCTCACCTGGGGCTTTCTAATAGGATAGAGCTTTCGGGAAGTTTCTGAACAGACACGTTGAGCTTATAGGTTCCCAGCGCTATGGCCAGACGGTCTTCAGTTCCTCAGTTCTCAGCGGGTAGGATCTTAACCTTAAGGAAGGTTTCCACAGCGCACTCTGCCACTACATATATCTCAGAAGACCGCGAAAGGTGAGAATGAGTGAGTGAGCTGGCCGTGTATGTGAACTTGGGCGGTGTTTGGCACATCTGTGTGTGTCAGGACAGCACTGCAGGTGACCGCGTGGCCTCTGGCTCCCATCTGTGCAGAATACACAGAAAGCGGCTCCCCTCTAGGGAAGGCCCAACACTGTTGACAGACGGTTCTCCTTATCTTGTTTTCACATCGGTTGCAACACGTTGTGTGTTCAGAACAAGCGTGGGTGGGGGTTCCTCCTGCCCTGCCCTGTGCTAGCTGTTAAAATAAGAGGGTGGTTTATCGGATTGTTTTTCAAGTACAGAGCAGGCCGCCGGTGATTGATGATTCCACTGGGTCATGGAAGGATTTGGTGATTGCAAAGAAAAACCAACTCAGCTCTTTTGGGGAATGCATCAACTGTCTGCAGAATAGTCATTCCGTTTTAGAGATTAGGGTCTGTTTGACTGCTCCAGGGCACTAGGTACAGCTCTCGGAACATTTAAACTACAATTTCCAGGGGCGCCTGGGTGGTTCATTGGGTTAAGCCTCTGCCTTCGGCTCAGGTCATGATCTCAGGGTCTTTATCGAGTCCCGCATTGGGCTCTCTGCTCAGCGGGGAGCCTGCTTCCCCCTCTCTCTCTGCCTGTCTCTCTGCCCACTTGTGGTCTCTCTCTTTCTGTCAAATAAATAAAATCTTAAATATATCTAAACTACAATTTCCAACTCAAACCATTGGACAGTTTTTCATATAGGTCACTGGAATCATAACATGCGGTTGACCACTATTACTCCAACTGCACTGGGGTGCCTGGGTGGCTCAGTGGGTTAAAGTCTCTGCCTTCGGCTCAGGTCATGATCCCGGGGTCCTGGAATAGAGCCCCGCATCAGGCTCTCTGTTCAGCGGGGAGCCTGCTTCCTCCTCTCTCTCTGCCTTCCTCTCTGCCTACTTGTGATCTCCGTCAAATACATAAATAAAATCTTAAAAAAAAAAAAAAGATTAAAAAAAAATACCCCAACTGCACTTTCCAATCCACAAAGCACCTTCACGTATGGTTATTCCCATGTAACAGATGAGAACACCAAAGCACAGAAATATTAAGAAAATTTCAACCACAGTCATATGTCTTATAGCTAGTGACCTAGTCGGGTAGAAGTCAGACCTGGGTCCACCGCGTCCCAGTTGTGGGTCCTTTGTCCTCCACCATCCTGCCCACATCTGTCTCCATCTTGTCCAGAGTGAGTAGTCCATTTGCTGCTTCAGCATACAGCCCCTCAGTGCCCTCACCGCTGAGGATTAGGGAGGGCAGGGTAGCCAAGGAGGATCATTGGAAATTGACTAAATGGATTGCACTGTGAGCCTCATGGACCTGTCACTGTGCAAGAGGGTCTATGTTTAAATACTCCCTCCCTTATTCCTCCATGAGCTTCTGGAGACATGGTCTCTCATCCCCATCCGACAGATGGGAGCACTGGAGCCTAGAGACACAAAGAAGCCTGCCCAGAGTTGCCTAACAAGTATGTGGCAGAGCCTGACTTTGAGCCTGGGTTTGTCTGATTCCAAAGCCAGCCTAGTCGAACCCCCACATTCCATCGATGGGGAAACCAGTGGTGGAGCCACTGCGATGGTCTCCCAGCAGTCTTGGAGCTGGGTGTCCTCGACGTGATCCCGGTTCTCTCCCCTTCCGCCCCCCTAGCAGACCTCCGTTCTCAGGATTGGGATTCCCCTCTGTCCCATCTGATAAAAAGTTGTCAGCATTGCTCCTGACCTCCCCTCCCCCCATCCTGTGCCCCTGGAGTCAGTCATGAGAGCTTTTGTTGCAGTTCATACCAGCCATTAGTTTTTTACCTCTTGTTGCCCTCCACCTTCCAGAATTTTCCATGCCCCTCAGTGGGGCTCTGCCAAAAATTGTTCACGGGTAACCCCATTTGGCCATTTGATTTGTACATTTTCTCCGTCTTATGACATGGTAGGAGACGACAGAAAAACAGGACAGCATAGAGCTAGTGGAGAGACAGGTGGAGGGAGCACGTAGCGAAGTAGCACCCATAATACATGAGAGCCCAGAGTCCGCGGTAGGAAGGCACCAGTTCTGAGGCTATCAGAAACGAGGCCCTAGGGCCCCACGGGGCCCACGTGTGGAGGATCTCTTGCTACAAAAGCCAGAACCTAAAGCTGACCCCCCACCCCCAGCGTTCCCACAATGCTCTGTCTCTCCTCTCATTACACCTGGCACACCCACCCCTTTGGAAATCTCCCAGCTTCAGTGCTGTTGCTGATAATCATCTTAACCTGAAGTTGTGCATCTAGATGTGTAATGTATGCAGACTGGGGACTGGGATTGGTTCTCAATCTCTTGATCCTGGGCAGGGGAGGTGTGTGTGTTGGGGGTTGTTGCATGGAAACAAATTGGTGTCCATTAGGTACCTGCTCTGCAAAAGTTATTTCATTCAGTCCTCGCAACAGTACGGTGAGGTGGATCCTGGTCCCATTTCACAGAGGAGAAGACTGAGATGCTCATAGTGGGAGCGAACTGGCTCAGGATTTCCAGCAAGCAAGTGGCAGAGCCAGAATCAGGACCTAGCTCTCTCTCTAGGGCACATACTTTTTCCACTTTGCCATGCATCAGATGTAGCCCAGAGCCTACCTCCAACCTTCCAGAGGGGGAACAGTATGACCCCCCATTCTCAAAGAACTCACAGCCCCCGAGAGCATAGTATATGGAGCCACAGACTTGGGTTGGAATCTTGGCCCAGCCCCTTCCTCATGTGTGTTACTGGCAGGTCCTTCCGTCTTTTCTGTGAAAGATCTGTAAAGAAGAGCAGCTCCCTTCCAGAATGACTGTGAGGGGACACAATTTTTGTTGCAGAGGACACAGATTTTTCAGTGTTGCGTGATCTCTTAAGCTCTGCGTAAATGGCATTACTTGATTTTAAAACTCAGTCAAGAAATTGACTCTGGTACCGACAGGCCCATGGTGGAGCCATTCAGGACCTTTACTCACCTGGCCCCACTCGGTGGGCAGGTGTGTGGTGTGATCGATCAGGTGTGGCTATTAGAGGAAGCCCAGCACGGGAGCCTGCGAGGCCCGGAGAACAAGCTGGAGGGGCCCTGCCTCCTCCATAAGGTAGAAGTGAGCGTCTGTTGATTAGGTGGGGGACCCAGAAGTTATTCTTTGCGGAGCTGGTTGGAGACGCGATTCCTTAAGCTCAGTGTGAAGTCCCCGGTGCCGGGCGGATGGTTTAACATTGCAAGCCCTGTCTCCTCCTTGGTTTGGGCCGTGACCCGAGTTACAGACGGTGAGTGCTTTTTTTCTCCCCATCCTTCGGCAAGTTGAGAATTTCTTGTTAAACTTCTGCAGCCAAATGGATAAACTTTAACGTTTCTTTTTGTTTGATTTTTTTATTTTTTCATTTTTTGGCTTAGATTTTTGCGTGTTCGTCTCCTTGGCGCTCGTAATTTAGTTCTGATGTTGATGTTAGCAGTTTGGGCTTGGAAGCGTCGTGCTGACCAGTGAGGAAAAGCTTCACCTGGGGCAAACACGGCCCCACACCGTGGACTTCATGCCACGGGAGTCAGCCCGGGGAGACCCGGCTCTCGGTGTGTACATGTAGAGAGCTCGGAAAGAGACCCCCTCCCCCGACTTCCCCATTTAAGCAGAACCATCTTGGTTCATCACAAAAAGAACATCAGTGCCGTGGGTGATTATTTCTGTTTTATATTAAAAATTAATTCCCAGCCCCCAACCTCGTCATCCTGTCCCGCCCAAGGCCTGTACTAATTTGCATGGTTGTGTGATTCTCCATCTGCTTTGAATTTCTCAGCTGCTTTGTCCGAGGGCATTCACAGACCTGCTTGTCTGTTGGGAGGGCCTAGGGACTGGTTTGATTGTTTTGGGGGATTACAAAGCAAGGAAAAGACAGTGGGAAACGTTCTAATTGGTCTTTTTATTGTGCGCTGTAGCCCGAAGCCCCCTAACACGAAGTGTAAGGAGTAGAATGTTCCAGTGTACAAGGCAGTGGGAGAAATGACAGAGCACGGAGATCATAAAACGAGGCCTTATTAAGGGGAACGAGGCACTTGCTGTGGCAAGTTCTGCTGGGCGCCCGATAGGATGCGAGCCTGTGCGAGCTGCTTTTTGGGTAACACTCACAGTTTGCGACATCCTTGGGCTTCTCACGAGGACTGTGTTCTTCCCTCCGATGCGCCTCTCAAGGCCCTGAGCTCCCAGAGGGCCGAGCTTTACCCAGAGGCACAGGGTGTCTCTCCACGCACCCCTGCGGCTCCCACTCGCTAGCCCACTGCTTCTCTCAAGGAACTAAGGGTCTTCAGAGCAGAACGGATGGCGGGTTGAGAATAGGACCAGTTCTTTCCTTTTGACGTTCCCCTGGATGTGTCCCTGCTCCATCTCAAAACCTGTCCTGGCAGCCTTTGCCCAGAGCAACCCATCTCCCTGGAGCTCCCAAGACACAAGCTGGCCTCATAAGGGAAGCCGCCTTGCGCCACCATTCACTGGCTTCCCGTTTTTAACCTTGATGTCCAGTGGAGACTACAGTCTCCGTGAGGACAGAAGTTTGTCTCCTTTTGTTCCGTCATGTGGTTTGCAAATACTATTGTGTATTCTGAGCAGAGGGATCAGCAAACACCCCACGAGGAGAAGTGACCCTTGTTCCCTAGAAAATGGAATTATTTGCTATAATAATGAATCCAAGCACAACACATGCATGTGCAAGGGAACCTATCATTCAGAACCCTAAATGAACTCTGTGCAGAGAGAGATGGAAGGGTCTAAAATAATGATCTGTTGACAAAGTACTTTTAAAAAGACAGAATATTATCCCATAAAGTCAAATCTGGGACTTTATCCCCAAAGAGCATGAGGACTCTTTCCTTCAGGATTCAAGGTCCCAATTAAAGACTTGAAAGAAACCCATATTGCAGAAGATTCTAGAAGCCAAAGATGTGTTTGGGGGTTGGGGGGGAAGGAGGAAAAACATTAGGAAGAAGAACCTTCTGATTTTAACTCAGGAAAAATGTTTATTCTCAGTCATCCTCTTTGGAACATATTAATGCAGTTATACAAAGGAGGGGAATTGCTATAAAACTTAGCATTAACCCTGATTTTGCATTCATTCATCATTTGTTCATTTACTCCTTTAAAAACCTGAAGTTGAATGCTATGTCTGGTTCATATGTGGAATGTCTTCTTCATCCTCCTCTTTGTGACCTTGACCCGGAGCAGGTACTTACATACAGCTGGTACTTACATACCAAGCTGGCTTGGTTGCAGACATGCCACATATTTCAAAATTTCTTCTTTCTACTTTTCAAAACAACGATCAAATGGTGCTTCTCCTCTTGAAAAATAGGGAAAAATCTGCCGACTGAGACTTCTAGACTAAGTTTTGAAACTTAGGACACAGGAAGTGACTAAGATTTAAGAGAATAGGACTTGGACCTGGTACTGGTTTAGGGGTTGATGGAAAAGTTTCTTTTCCTAGGGTGGAAGCGACCTTAGCAATGGCACAGGCCCTGACGGGTACACTCTAGAAACCTGGCATCCTTAGCATGTGCCCTCCTGGCTTCAGAGTGGCCATTCCTTCCTATCTTGGTGGACAAGAAGATCTCTTGGCTCGGGGGCCACCATCCCCTGACAGGCCAACAGCCCTGGCCTCAAGAGTGACTCACTTGGACTCAGAAACCAGTCTGCCTCGCTCAAAGAGCCTGCGGCTTAAGGTCCCTTAAAGACCAAAGCAAAGTTTTGCCAACACCGGCAAGTGCTTTGTAGGCCATGTGTGAACTCAAGAGCGACCAGAGCTGGTTGACCTTTTACACAGGGGCTGAGCCCTCACCCTGCGGAGCCTGAAACCTGAGAGCTGAACATTCTCATCTGGCCAAATATGGAGTCTCTGAATCACAACCTCCCAGGTTCTTCCTCTGAGATGGTGGCTGGAAGAAGTTCACAGTTTTCAACTTTGAAAACAACTACTGGTCTTCATAGTGGGGGAGGATCACCTTGTGACCTTGTGAAAGGTTAGACAGGCCAGTGGGTCTGAGAATGGTGGACCTGAGGACGGGGGTTGAGGAGGCTTTGGTTCAGCTGGTCCCAAGAGCATTGCCCAGTCCTAGGGCTGGTACCTGATTTTCAGAGGCCGCTCTCCGATTATGGGCTGATGTCTCTGAAAACAGTTGTTTAAATTGTTTGCTTTTAAATAGAGCGCTTACTTGAGGGTTTCTTTAAGGGCTATGCTTTCTAGAGTTGGCAACGCATATAAACGATCAGCCCTCTTCTGTTTTCTTTATTGTGGGGGTTAGGAGAAAGGAAAAGTCACAGAGATGGAACACCTATGGTTAGAGAAGGATTTGTGTTAGGGCTCCAAACCTAGTGACTTAAATAGAGGGAGGGAACAGGTACTCACCTGCCTGATATGGTATGTTTGGCTGCATCCCAGCCCCCTGGCCCTGCAGGGAGCGGAGCTGTTCCCATAGACCCAGGCTACCCTGCTAGTTTCCAGCCGAGTTCATGAATCCCAAAGGGAAGTGGCTTTGAGGTTGCAGCTGGCTCAACCTAAAATCCTCTTTACTACTGACAACCAATCCAAGAACCCACAGCCCACGGCCCTTAGGGCTGATGACCTTCCCTTCCTTTACAGGCCCCGGTAATTTCTCATGGAAACTGTAGAAGCAAGGTCTCCTTTCCAGTTCTAACAAAGATGGATTCTTTTCCAAAGAGGTAACATCCTGAATGTGGTTGAGCCCCCAGGCTTCCTCACCAACCCACCGGGGCATCCCTACCTCCAACTACCGCATGCGGTTAGTTAACAGGGAGGTCGAGCACCCTTGTGAGTGGGTGAGGTGAGAAAGAACACGACTGCACAGGGGTTCTTTCTGACCTTCCTGTCCTCACCACTCAGCTTTGTCACAGGACTTTGTACACCCCTTGCTCTGCCTTTGGCCCGCAGGGGCTGACACCCTCCTTTTATGCGGGAAGCAGTTGGAATCCTGTGATCTTACCTATGGCGCCTGTCTCCCCAAGTTGCACTGAGGTGCACACATTTAGCCTGCTTGGTTCTGGACCTCAGGCCACCAAATGTCCTAATGGTCATTCCTGAGGAGGCCAAATGCTCATCGTGAAGGAAGAAGATAAAAACGTTCCTCCTTATTCATCAAAAGCTCTAGTCCTTAATGCCTCTCCCAGATTCAGACCTAGGGCTTGGGACTTTAGAAAGTGTGGGTTGTTTGTAAGCATCCATCCATCCCCTTCTGAACAAAGTTGGAAAAAAATGAATTTGAGAACCTTCTCCTCAGCTACACCCTCTGGTAGCTTCTGTAGTCTCTACACTCCAAGGCATTCAAAGGTCTTATTTGCACATCTGGCTGACTGTGGGAAAGTTCCTCCCATAAAGGTCTGGAGAAATGGCTTTGTTGCCAACGACCTGTGTTGTTAAGCTAGAGTGTACATTTTGCATTTTACTCTGGTACCCTGGATACAAGCTTCCCTCAGGAATCACTGATCCTCCTGAGTGTGTTGAGAGGGAGGAGCTAGCTTGGGGATAGCCTTCAGAATAACGAGTTTTAGACTTGTTGCTCTCCTGATGCTGGAATGTAAAAGCCTGGAGTTCTTTCAGAAGAACTGCGTAGGTGGATGGTTCTGGAAATCCTTGGCTAAAGGGAGTACCCAAAATCGTGTATGTCGACAAAAATACCTTATGGCTTGGTTCATATACTGTAAAGGGATGATATGGTGGAGAATTTCAGCTGCATCTACCCGTAGATTGTCATAAGTATACCAACCAGAAGTTTGCACCATTCCAGTAAAAGAGCTTAGCTTGCCCCAATTTAAATCTATCTAAATATAGCAGGGCTGGTGGGTGATATCCTCCAGTCATGACTTGGGTCCCAAATCCTGTCAACCTTGTCATTGGTACAATGGGAAATGAGTAAAGTAAGAAGCATACTGGTGGAAAGTTTCCAGATGATCTTTCTCAGGGGAAAAAAAAGTGCCCTTTTTTCTGGGACTGTACCCTGCCTAATTTTGGGGGTGTTAAAACATCCTTTCTTTTATGAACTCATGGTGATCATTGGCATTGGGGATTTTAGAATAAGTTGTTAATTGAGAAAATTAAAAGTTAACTCCATCCAGTCCACCTTCAGCCTGCTGGCCTCTGCTCTGAAAGCTCTGAAAGTCCAAAAATATCTGGGACCAACTGCTGTACCCACCGTTCTTATAAGTCAGCAGGCACAGAAGACTTCTGCTCCCTAACCTGAGAGAAGACCCGCCTCTTCAGGCTTTTCCAGTACTTCCTTGTCCCTGCTGAGGAGTAGGAAACTTTTGCTCACCCATGCCTTCTCTGCTTGATGCCCTCATTCCTTCTCTCAGTGAAACCGTCTCCCTTGATTCTTCCTCCTCTGGGCTGCCCAAGTGCCTTGTCCTCACCTTTGTTATAACCCTTACCATCAAAAAAGATCATGATGGGGATGACCCTCTTTCTCCATAAGCTGTGTGGCTGCTCATAGCTTCTCACTCTCTCTCTCTCTCTCTTTTTTTTTTTTTTTTAATTTCTACATATAATGCCTGATAAGTATGTATTTCTTGAATGAATAAGCACCTTGAGTCTCCGGTTGCAGTCAAACCTTATTGTCTCCTCTCTCTCCCTCAGTAGAAATAAAGAGCTAATCTGCTGGGTCATAATTCTTAGGGTTTAGAACCACCGTAGTGGAGTCCGTCTTTGGCTGTCTCTTCTCCTGGCGTAAGATAATCCTAGCAGAAAAGCACTGGGACCAGGAAGCTGAAACCCTGGACTCTAGTTGTCTTTGGACCCTTTAGAGACTCTGTTCTCTCTGTAAAGGGAAAGGACTGGGAGCGATTATCTCAAAGGTTCTCATGATTCTCAACCTCCTCTGGAGGAGAGAGGCCCTCAGATGTGAGACGCATGACTCTTCTCCAGGGAATTGCAGTAAATTATTTTAAACGTCATTTTACTTATGATTTTTGGTAACCTAGATGTTCATTTTCCATTTGTTGTCAGTTGTATTGCCAATTTTATTTACTTGCATCCCTCAGAAGGCCTCCACAGGTTTTCAAACTAGAACATCTCTAAGTTTGATGTCCTGGCTTTATGTTCCAGGAGCCCTGTGACACGGGACAAGTCCCCGCCCTGGGCTTGAATAAGCAGAATGTGTGGAATCATCTCTCTGTCATAGTTGTCGGGCATGAGAGGAGCAGGTGTATGTAGCGCGTCTAGCATGGTGCCTGGAGTGTAGGTGTTCAACTCGTGGTCTTCTCTCTGACCGCCCAAGAACCAGCCAACCAAACACTGAGAAACTCCTTCATCCTTGAAATGTCACCTTCCTGTCCCCATCCCCACCTTTATGTCTACTTTTGTAAAATGTGGGCTCTTTATAGAAGGGATTTCAGAAAGCAAGGAATCCCAACCCCTATCCCATGGGAAGAATGGGGTGAGGATGGAATTTCAGGAGTGAGGATTTGGGGGAAGAACTAAGATTTCATCAATTACAGGTCAGCCCCAGTGGAAGCTGGCAAGTGTATTTCCTGATAAGTGAGCTTAAACTTCAGTAAATCAGAAGGGGAAAGGGAACATATGTGGGCATTGGAGGGATTAGAGATTCAGCGCATGTGTGTCCTGCTGCTTTGATCCCTTATTAAAGACCATGAAAATCTCCCCAGCACCTGATGGTTAACTGTTTCCAGGTGTGGGCCTGTGATCCACAGAAATGTTTCGAATCAGGCACTTTATATCTTTGGTAGACTTGTATAGTCCAAGGCTTTTGCAAATGGGAGACTTGAACCCCCACCCAGTTCCTTCCGCTAGAGACGAGGGAGAGATGATCCCCACATCTCGGAAGCTAGAGCTCTAAGCCATTTTTTTTTCTTTGTTTGTTTGTGTTCATTCATTCACACATTCATTCATTCTCCTTGGGTTGAATGTGCATGCTCAATCATGGATTTAAGCTCATGGAGAATAAATGGCCTGGCTTGGCCTTCCGGCTCCCCTGCATAGAAGGCAGGGAGACCAATGAAAGTAAAATTAGAAGACACAGGTAAAGGAGGCCGAGGTCAGGCATTCAGGACAGGAGGAGGAGCAAGTTTGGGAGGATGCTGGTAGTTGAGACGGGGCCACGTTTATTGTCCAGGCTTATTACATGCCAGGCGCGCTGCTGTCCTCCGCATGTTATGACCCTCAGTATCACCATCCATCTGCTAGGCAGGTCCAGTCCCCTCCCATTTTGCAAGGAGAAGGCTCAGACATGTAAGGCCCACCTTGATGTCCCACATCTGAGAAGTGGTAGAGCCAGAAGTGAAATCCTTGGCTAGCTGGTTGCAGTGTCCCTACCCTTCATGATCACAGAGCTGCAGTTAAATGGTAACTGAGCCCAACTTGGGGTAAGTGGAAAGGAAAGGTGCCAATGCAGAAAGGGAGTGGGGATAGAGGTCACCCCAGAAGGGCATCACGGGGGGAGCAGTGGCCCATGGGAGCCCAAGCCACCCGCCGCCTCGCTAGAGTTTTTGTTCTCTTGTTCCACAGGAAGAGGAAGCCCAGGTTATATGCTTTGGGAGGTAGAGAGGTCATGGGAATAGCTAAGCAGACATCTTGGGTTTTCTGGAACAATTGCAATTTTCAAATCATGATTTTCAAGTCGTGCCTTTCATGGACTCTTGCTTCAGAAAATAAGATCACCGGTAAAATCATGGGGTTAGGGAGCGTGGGAACCCTGTCACTTGACGACTGTTAGAAGCAAGACTCCGGGAAAGAAAAGTGAGCACTGCTGACTTTGTGCCTCTGTATCCAGGCAGGATCCCCTCAGCCAATTCCCCCAAAGGGATCCCCCTCACTCCTCTTATAAAATCTCTGGCAAGGAAGCTTCTCAGCCTTGCCATTCCAGGCTCCAAAAATCTCTGCAGCAGACATCTTTTTTTATTTTATTATTTTTTTAAATTCTTTTGGTTGTGGGGGACCCCATCCTCTGCTCAGCCCTGGGATTCTTCATCTTTTTAGTGTTTTAGTACTTAGGGAAAAGAGAAGCAATAGGGTCTCATGGAAAAATCCAACTTCTTCCTTTTTCCTTGCCTTATTCTCCCACTAGGTGGGTCCTATCCCAAGTCCTCAATGACAGGATGGCCCCCAGAGTCCCAGGAGGTCTCAGAAGATATAGGCAGGATGAAGCTGACCAGGATGTGGAATTGTTGAGCAGGTCTGAGTGGTAGGCAAGGAAAGCTGAGCACAGCAGCCTGCGGGTGCCTTTCAAGGACACATACCAGGAACCCATATGTCTGATCCCTTGAACGTGCTCCAGGGTCTTCCAGCCCAGCCCTGGCCCCATCGCTACCTCCTTCTGTGTGCAGGGCACAGATGCATTGTGGGAAAAGAATGGAGGTTTCCTGACAGAACTAATTTCCTGTGGTTAAGTTTGGGGAACTACCCTACCTTCCTGGGGCCTCTCTTCTTCCACCTCTAAAATGGGGATACTAATTCTATCTCTGATGTCCACACATGCCCCTCACCAGGACACTGAGGACAAGTGAGGAAAAGCAAAGCATTCCAAGGCTAAAAGGCACCCTGGGTTCATTTTGTCCATTCTCTACCTCCAGCCAAGTTCTCTACACAACAATACCCAGACCAGACAAAAGAATGTGCCAGGGCATAAAGACCACCTAGGAGGAAGAACCCACAGCTTCCCCTTGGCTTGAAGCCAGGTTGGAAGTTGTCATGCCAGCCTTTTTTTGCTGCATGGCTGTTCATCATCAAGTAATTCAGGCCATTTGGGAAGAAGAAAAAAAAAAAACTTCTCTCAAAATGAGGGAGTGATTTGCAGCATCTGTTACTTCCTTTTTAATTGAATCTGTTCTTCTCAGATACCAGGAGCAAGTGCCAAAGTCAGCAGTAGGATTCAGCTGTGTACATCTTGAAGGCCCTGGAAGATAAATTTTTGTGCACTGTATGTATGCAGGTTGTACAAAAACCAGATGGCCAAGCTGTCCTCAAGGTCCTGTCGAGGCTGGTGGCTCATGTAAGGCTCTGGGGTGAGGAGGTAGGAGCTGGGTTCACTTTCCTGAGGCACTAGCGACCTTAGCAGATATGTGCCCACGTGGATCTGGAAGTTTCCTCCAGAGGGAAGGTGCTGTCCCACAGGATGAGACCTTCCATCGTGCCCCTGAGTGATGGTTGGGCTCTGCTGGGATCCACTTGGCTCTAGTTTCTTGTGTTCTCTAGCTCTGTTGGGCACTGGGAAGGCTACCAAGAGAGCCTGTGCCAGGAAGTACCTTGAGGAGATCTAAGGGCTAGGGTCCAAGGGGAGGGTGGATGGGCTTGGCAGGTCCCTTCCCTACCTATGGTATGGAAAAGATAACAAAAAACCAGAGAAACCATGCAAAAGAAACCCATGAACCCCGGAAGGCTTTGGTAGCTCCAAGCATAACTGCTGCAAAGTCATTGTTTCCAGGAGAAATGGGGATTTTGCTTGAGGACAGATGAGCAGTGTTGAGCCCCAGACAGTGGGCTGGATGTCCACCTTCGTTCTCTAAAATACCTGCCTTCTGAGCCTTCAGAACCAGGATGGAGAGGTTGTGATGTGCCAACCGTCCGCCCTCCTTTGTCCTCTTCTGCCCGGAGACCACACAAAGTGGGTTGGCATTGGTGGGCCTCCTCTCAGGCAGGACACTTAAGGCTCAGAAAGCCCTGAGGCTTTCCTTTGGGCACACTGAAGGTAGATCTTAAGAGCAGCACCCCATGATGGAGGGAGGCCTTGATTTGGGAAGACAAAGGGCTCCTGCTAGCCCAGTGTTATAGCATTGAACAAATGTCCACGGAAACGTGGATCTCATCCCCTGCCCCGAGGAAGGCCCAGGATGATTGTAGGCTGTGGTAGAGATCTGTAGCTTTGAGAGCCCTTGGAAATGAATATTCTGTGGAAATGGAAGCTATCTCAGAGCTTTAGCCTCTGGGGAGTATATGTTATGTGTCCAAGGTGTTATCCTTTATTTTTTTTCCTTTCTCTCTTTCTCTCTTTTTTTTTGGGGGGGGGGGGGGGGACAGGGGGAACACAAGCAGGGGGAGGGGAAGAGAGAGAGAAGCAGGCTTCCCGCCAAGCAGGGACCCTGATACAGGGCTCCATCCCAGAACCCTGAGATCATGACCTGAGCCAAAGGCAGATACTTAACAAATGAGCCACCCAGGTGCCCCCAAGATTGTTATCCTTCTTGTTAGTAAGTGTAACTGTAGTTGACCCTTGGACAATGCACATGGGACCACTTACACATATTTTCAATACAGTACTATAACTGTATCTTGTCTTATGACTTCATAACGTGATTTTCTTTTCTATAGCCTGCCTTATCGTAAGCATGCATATAGAAGACACATGACCTATGAAACGTGTTAATCATAGCCTATAAACACAACATGTGTTTGTTATTGGTGAGGCTTCCTGTCCATGGTAAGTTATCAGTAGTTAGGTTTGCGGGGAGTCCAAAGTTACGTGTGGAATTTCCACTATGCAGGGGTTAGTACCCCTAACCCTTGCATTGTGCCAGGATCCACTGGAGAGACATCTTGCGTTTTCCTGAGAGTCATGCCTGGGTTCTTGGTACGAGTGTTTCAAGAATCCTAGTATTTTATTTTAGGAACTGTAGAGATTATTTATTCCAGCCTCTTTCAAATCTGGCTACATGTCAGAATCCTCTGGGGAGCCTTAAAATACATGATCTTCAGAGTACACCTCTGAAGATTCTGACTCAGTAGGTTCTATTGAACCCGGGACTTAGACTGGGTATTTTTACTGAGCCACACCAGGAATCCAGATATGTGCCCAGCTTGGTGACCTGATCTAACGCAATTTTGCATCAAATGCTTGTATCCCAGGTCCAGAACTGTGTCTGGCTAACTTAGAAGATTTTCAGTAGCTCACATAACTGACGTGCAAATTGGCTCGCCAGACTCTGAAAGCAGGAACCCGGGACACTGGCCACCACCCCTGCATTTTGGGCTGCTGTTTTAAGGTTCCAAGTCCTTGATGGGAGGGGTTGAGTGGTGAAGTCTAGGTCATTTGCTTGGGTGTTATTTGGCAGGAAGCTGAGCAAACATCAGCCCCATCAGCTTCCTGACTGGGGCTTCCCTCTCCCTTATATCAGGATGGTCCCTGAGTAAGACAGGTGCTCAGATGCTGGACTGCCAAACTGTAGTTCCTCCCTTACTGATCGCCTCTCCAGAATCCAGAATCACCACGTGTTCCCTGAAATTGTGCTTGGGTAGACAGGGGAGCTGTCCACCTTGCAAGGAAATCTTTTTTCTTTTTTTTTTTTTGCCACATTTGGGGATTAGGAAGTTCTTCACGAATCTCCTTCCCTGAAATTGCTACTCACGGGCCTCCGGTTCACGTTTTTTTCCAAGATCCCACCTAAACCTATTTATGCAATGTTTGGGAAAATCTGAGCCTCCTTCGCTGACTTTACTCTAATTGGTGAAGTGACTAAGAGGCAGCCCCCTTCCTCCGGGCAATGGGTCCAGAGACCACATGCGCTGAAATGGAAAAAACACAGGATTGAACCCAGTTTTGCTGATTCCCAGCAGTGCTGCTGCTTTGTTGTGTGGCTTTGGACAACTTACTTGTGGTCCCCCATTTCCTCAAATCTGGAGATAATTCGTGGCGGTGGGCATGAACCTTAAATACTTCCCAAGTGTGCTTCCTCCCGCAGCCTTGCTCACAGGGGGCAATGCCAGCTGTTGGCCTCCAGCCTGGAGGCGACGTCACGGTGGAGGGAAGCCATGGTAGGAGGGTGTCGTTCAGAGTAGGGGTAATCAGGCAAACCTGGGTTTGAGTACAGCTCCCCCTCATACGATGTGCACAACCTTCTACAAATGACTTACCTCTCCTTTGCTCATCTGTAAAGTGGATATACTAATCATAGCGACATGATAGAATTCTGAAGATGAAAAGAGAGAAATTCCAAAGGTTTGCATGGTGCCTAGGACCTCAGTAACACTCCAGAAATGTTACTTCTCACTGCTGATTAGGGTTGGGGGTGTGATGTTTGCATCCAGATGGGGATGGGGGCCGCCTCTTTAGCAGCCGTCATGCTGCTGCTGGTGGCGTCTGTTAGGAAGGAGATGGGGCACAGGCTGCTTTATGCTTCCACAGAGGCTGTCCAGAAAGCGTGTGCTTCAGGAGACGCCCCTGACTGGTGTCGTGTCAGTGGAGCTCTTGTGTTTTGGGGCCATTTACCCCCTCTGTCGCTAGAAGGGTCAGCAGCCCTTCCTGGAGCAAGCCCCCAATGGTAACGGCCACTCCTCGGTCTGCTTGCCCTGTCCCCCTCTGAGCACACATGTGGACACACAAGCCCTTCTTTGCTCTCTCCCAAAACAGGGAATAATTAAACAACCCAAATCCAAACACCCAGCAGAAGTTTATGTTTGAGTCTCAGAATACAACATATGGCACTGTCGTCAGTGCCAGCTTCTGCAAACCATAAAGCCCGGCCTGCAGCCACCGCCACGTACCCACCCGCCCCGGCCACAGCGCCGGGGATGGCCATTCTTGACAGAGACAGCACCTCTCCCTCAAAGACTAAGGTCATGGAGCTCCAGCCCTTGATTTGGAGCCAAAATTGCATCTCATCTCTTTTAAAATGCGCCAAGGATGGAGGTGATTCAAAGGCTCATCTTCCCTCTGGTGGCCACACTGGCGCTCACCTTTCTGCGTATGCTTTGGAGGCACGGGGACCATGCAGGGAGGACGCAGAGGTGGGATTTTCTGGGGCTGTCACAGTGGCCCTCTGTAGAGGCAGAGAAGCTGTGCCCAGTACATCTTCATCTCCTCCTCCCCACCAGGCTCTAAAGCCATCAACTGGGCAAGACCACACGAGCCACCCAGGATCAGGGCTGTTCTTAGGACCAGCCCAATATCCCAGACTTCCCTTCTGGCCACCTCTTGGCCAAAGCCTGGCTATCTTCCCATGGCAGAGACCCCTGTGCCCTGGGCCCCCCAGGTTCCAGAATAATCTTTAGATGCAGCCAGACTCCCTAGAGCCTTAGCCTAAGACGGGGAGGTCCAGAGATAGGAAGCATCTCTCTTCCTCTTCGTTGTAAGAGCGACCTTCCAAATCCTCTTTGTCTGCCCCTGGCACTGCTGTACCCTGGACTGGCTGACAGTGAGACTGTTGGGTTCCCACTCCCCCCACCTCTGTACCCCTAGAAAAGTGGCTGTACCCTGTAGTCCAACAAGAGAATCCCATGCGAACCTGGAGGACCTGCAGCAGTCAGCATAAGAGCACTCTGAACGGATAAGGTGTCCTCACTCCCCCCCCCCACAGCAAGGACCCAGTGGCCTCCACCACATTAGGCGTGGCCACGGCTACAGCTCAGTAGAAGAAGCACTAGAAACAGCCAAGGCACTTAGAAATGTCCATTGCCCTTGGAGGGGGCTGGGGGCATAGTGGTTATAATTAGCTTCTCTAGTGCTCTTGTGTTCACAGAGGGGGAAACAGCCCCTCAAGCTTGTGTATTTTCCATTGCCCCACCCCGCGATGTCACCACAGGTGCCTTCTGGCTGACCCCAAGGTTCTCGTGGTTCTCAGGAACCGCCCTGACTGTTGGTGGCAGTTCTGTAATGCTGAGAAGCCTCGGGGGGCCTGGTCAACCACCAGCGAATGATTTCCTGTTCCTTCCCCTCCTGCCCACCAGCCGCCCAGCCCCCATGAACTGTTGGGTAAGAACGAATCCAGCTGCGAGTGGATTTCTCACGTAGGTCTTCAACCGCTCCGAGAAAGCAGGGCGCACCTACCTAGTCCGGGGTTTAAAATACAGCCCACATGGAGCTGTTGTCCTCATTCCAGAACGACTTAACAAAGCCCTAGAGCCTCACTGCTGGCAGATCGCTGGGACCTTAGTGCCTGGTGTCACCCGGCAGCACTGGGCAGGCTGATGGAAGGAGTGAGCCTCTGGACCCTGGAGTCCGAAGGCTTGTTTGACTCCCACCTCTGCCGCCTTCAGCCCTATGACCTTGGGCACATTATTTAATCTCTGGGCACCAGCTTCCTGACCTGTAAAACGGGGTAGTTATAAGTGGCCTCTGAGGATCATGTAAGGGTTAAATAGGGTCTACATAAGAGCAAAGAACAAAACCCCCATCAGACCCTTGATAATAGCCCTTTAAATTACTAGTAATAACATGGAATAAAGAAAGGCTTTTTGGCTAGAGCCAATAAAGGGATAAGAGAGGCACAGAGATTAAAAGCTCATTGTGGAGGTGGGTCTTTTGTGGAGGGAAGGATGAGGTTTGATGTCAGGATTTCTGTCAGATTGTAGTAGGACGTTGGTTCTACTGTATCCTCTTGCTACTCCGACACGAATCTGAGTGACTTGGGCAATATTAATTAAAAATAACTTTTTTTTTTTGAGTGTTGACCATGTGCCAGCCACTGTTCTAAGAATCTTGCATGTAATGATTATCTTAATCCTCATTATAACCCAAGATGGCGCGTGTTATTATAATTGTCCATTTACAGATGGATTAAAGCTCTGAGGTTAAAAGTAACTAGCCAAGGGGCGCCTGGCTGGGCTCTTGATCTTGGGGTCGTGGGTTTGTACCCCACATCGGGTATAGAGATTACTTTAAAAGAAATGCCTAAGACGATGCAGCTAATAACTGGAAGAGACAAGAGGTCATTTCCCCTCTCTGAGCTTTCTTTTCTTCAGCAGGGTCATGTCTGAAATTCTAGGTCTGTGCTAAGTTGACCCGGAAGCTTTCTGGAGTATGTAGGGGTTTCGGAGTTGTTTTAGTGACGTCCAGGATGGAAAAGAAACCACTCAGGGGCTTTATGACCTGCAAGTCCTTCAAAGGATTATCTTCCTTCTTCCTCCTCCTCAGAGTACGTCCCTGAGAGGGAAAGACCTGTGGCAGGCACTAAAGCAAGCGTCGGTCCCATGGTAGAAGCCAGCGAGCCTCTGAGCAGAGGCAGGAACATCAGGCTTAGCGGCTGGAGAGATCATTGTAGCGGTTTCTCCTCTTGCACACCCTGAAGCATTGAGAACAGATTCTTGAAAAGTAAAACTTCTGGAAGCATTATCTGCACTGGCTCTCTCCACAGCCTGCCCTCTGCTTCTCTCCTCTGCTCCTTGCCCTCTGGCTTTCTGCTCTCCCTTCCGCCCAGACTACTCTTGTCAAGGTCACCGCTGGCCTGGGCATTATCCCACCCAGGGGGCAAGCCTCTGTGCTCTTCCTGTCGGCCCGTGGTGCTTGAAGCACGTGACTCCTCCTTCCTCCCTGACACTTGCTGGAGAGCCCTTGCTGCCGGGAGTCTGTTCTGTCTCATAGGCCCTGCCCCATGAGCTGCTTCTGCTCTGAGCCCCACGCAGTTTCCTGGCTACTCACTGTCCTGGTGGGAGGGCCCCCTCCAGTTGAGACGGTTACTCCTTCTCTTCTGTCTCCTGCAGACTCTGGCCTTCAAATATCAGCCCCTCCTTAGGGTCCCCAGCCCAGGCCCCTCTTATGTTTTTCCATCCTTACGATGTCAAAGAGGCACCTTGGTCATGGTTTTCTGCTCTCCAGGTGTGGTTGCCCCTTCGTCCAGAGGGTCTAGCCCAGCGCTTGGGGGTTCTTTCAACGCCTCGAGCTCTTCATGCACCTGCCCCCGGCAAGCCTTTCAGCCCCACCGCCCCCACACGGGGTCCAACCGCCCCACACGGGGTCCAACCGCCCCACACGGGGTCCAACCGCCCCACACGGGGTCCAACCGCTCTCCTCCCTGTTTGCTTTATTCCACACTGCTCTGTCTTCGTTTCTGCTTTCCTGACCATCCAGCCTCCTCAGAATAACCAGAGATCTTCTAAAATGTAGGATTGATTGTTCTGATCCGCTACTCAGAATGCCCCAGAGTTCTCTCCGTCATGGTCAAAGTCCAATCTGAAGCCTGCAAGTCCCTAACGGGTGTGTTCCCGTGCCGCCTGGGAATCTTCTCCCGTTCAGCTCAGCGGCAGCCCCGTGTTCTACTTACCGTTGCTTGAATGCCCTGCACAGGCCACTGCCTCGGTCCTCTTGTGCTCGCCGGTCTCTGTACCACGAATGCTCTTCGCATAGATCTGCGCCTGGTTCACTCCCTCTTCGGTTCATCTGGGATTTTCTTTGAGCCCCACCCCACCCCCACCTGGAATCCCCCCCCCAATCTTTCCCTATGTGCTGTCGCCCAAAATCCTTACTATAAAATGCACTCATGCATATCTTTATTTACTGTCCCTCCTCCCTCCAACAGTGGAGACTGCTTGAAGGTCAAGGCTTCTGTTTGTTTCATTTCCTACTGTATCCCCAGGGCCAGAACAATGCCTGGTGCAGGGTACATGTTCAGTGACTTTTTGTTAAAAGAACAAAGGACTGTGGCTCAGTTACAACATCCTAAAGACCAGCCACTTTCTTTATGGGGCTCTGTTCAGATACAGTAAGCAAGTCTTCCACAAGACTGTCGGGGCAAGAGTGGACACATGGGGGTTGGGAGGACCCCCGGGCCTTTTTTTGGCCCTAAATTCCTTTCCCATGAGATGCCATCTAGCATACCAAGATCACAGCTCTGGCTGCAAGCTGGCCTCAAGGTCGTTTGTCACCACCAACTTGCCTGAGAATCGGATGACTCTCCAGATGATTTTCCTGCAAGGATCGTTGCGGGAACGCCATCCCTTTAAAAGTCCTTAATCCAGACCGCCTGTTCTGCAGACATTCTCAGATGCATTATTTAAAGTTATTTCCAGTGGTGCGTGGGTGGGAGGTGGGAGCTACATTTTGTTACTTAGTGGTTTTGCAAAGCCTTCCAGGATCTCTTTCACTTTTAACCCTTCTTTTCAAAGCTACCTAACGTAACCTCTCAGAGGTGGCCAATCGTCCGCACACCTCCGGGTGCCCTTGGTCTGCGCTTCCGTCCCGTCCCGTGGTGGTGGTGGGACGGTGGGGGGAGATTCGGAAACAAGCAGTGCCCTTCCCAGGGGCGGGGGAGTCTTGTTGGAGACTGAGGGTTCTTTCCCTTGAGGCGGGAGAGTGTGATATTCAAAGAGGAGGCTTTTCGTTGAATGGATCCATTGCACGGACCTTTAATTTTTAGGGAAAAGTTTCTTGTCCATGGTGGGGTATAGGAGTCATGATACTTTTTTTTTTTTAAGATTTTATTTATTTATTTGAAAGACAGAGATCACAAGTAGGCAGAGAGGCAAGCTGAAAGAGAGAGAGGAAGAAGCAGGCTCCCTGCCCAGCAGAGAGCCCGATGTGGGACTCGATCCTAGACCCTGGGATCATGACCTGAGCCAAAGGCAGCCGCTTAACCCACTGAGCCACCCAGGCGCCCCAGGAGTCATGATACTTCTGAAGAACAGAAACATTATATCATGTTTGCACGACTTTTAGTAATCCTC
The DNA here is from genome assembly GCF_022355385.1 of Mustela nigripes. Classification (NCBI taxonomy): domain Eukaryota; kingdom Metazoa; phylum Chordata; class Mammalia; order Carnivora; family Mustelidae; genus Mustela; species Mustela nigripes. The sequence continues at coordinate 87,287,880 of NC_081557.1, read as the reverse complement.
TGCAGCCCTTCCCGTCTGTGGCTCGCTCACCAAGCTTCCTGTAGGGGACAAGTTGTGTCCACATTTCACAGATGAAGGCAGAGACCCCAGGGAAGGTAGTAGTTTGCTCACGGCTGCTCCGGGGGGTGGTAGTTGGTGGGGGGGGACACTCCAGGGCCCTGGGGTTTCTGCTCTTTCCTTCCTGGCTGTGCAGCACTTTTCCTTCGATATCAAGGCTCCCCTCCATATGGCTAGGTGTTCCCCTGGGATATGACCCCCCTATCAGTTCCCTGAGCCACGAGGCCTCAAACACTGGACGGCTGCCTTCTCTGGTAGGAGTCCATAGCTCCTGCCGGCTTCTGAGACAGAGAGGTGATGTCTGTGTCTCTGTTATCAGGGGACTGTTCTTTCACTCTGAGAATGTTTAGAGGCGGGAGAACCATCTGTACATCCAGGGAGAGCTGCCCTCCCCAGATGCATGGGTTCCGTAAGCTCCAGCTCAGCAGAGAGTCGGACTTCTCTAAACCTCCATCGTGATGTCCTGCCCTTGTAAGCCGGGCGGCTCTAGGGGGTTCCCTCCGAACACAGTACTCAGACCTGGGACCTCTCCACAGACTTAGAGCAGTGCCAACCCTGTACAGTGCAGTAGAATTGTGACTGGGCTTCAGGAGAACCCAGGGGGGGGGGGGGGGGGTCCTTGAAAATACAGATTCCTGGATGCTTCCTCTGGAGTTCTAATTCAGTAGGCTTGAGAAGGATCCAGAAATCTATAATTTAAAAGGAAAAAAAAATCCTTGGCAATCTTGACAACTAATGAGGCTTGGAAACCACTGTTTAGATTACAAAGGCCTTTTGTATATAATATTCCATTTGTTCCTCACAACACATGAGGAAGCTGTTAACGTCTTTTGCAGATGTGGCTCATGTACGGTAAATAACTTGTTGCGAACCTCTCTGTTAGAGGACGGTGGGGCCCAGCCTGCAACCCAAGGCCTTTGTCTCCAGCCCCGAGTCTCCTTCCCCTGCACTCCAGCTCGGGAATCTCCTCTCCCCGTCACCCTGGGAATGCTGGTTTCTCCTCGGACTCGGCTGTCTGGCAGTCTCACTCACTAGATCCAACTCTTCTACCCCGAGGGCAGCTCTGAGCAGGTTTGGAGAAGATGGTGGACGTACGGGCCCCAGAGGAAACATCTTGGGGCTTCCCCCACATCTGTTATCTGGGCCCTGAGGCAGCAATGGCGGACGGGCCAGCCTCGGCCCAGAGGCCGTGCACCGTCAGCAGTTGAGGCGTGTGGGGGCCCCAGACAGGCCTCCAGGCCCAAACAGATCCTGCAACCCCATTCCAAGAAAGAATTCTGAAGTGCATAAGCAGAAACCACTGACCACTGGCGTGGAGAGCTGGTGGTAAATCTTTCCCCTTTCCATGTGCGTTGTGTTTGGAGCTACATCATCAAGAAGAAACCTCAGAATCTCAAAATTCTGTGTGACGGGAAGGATGCAGGGTGGCCCCGGAGGTGGATATGGGAAACTTTGAGTGGGTTTTTGGTGCCTGTGGATGAGATGTCAGTATGGAAAAGTAACTGGAGAGCGGGGCTCTTGGGTTCCAGCCGGCCCCGTACCGTACCAAAAGTGGCCAGAATTCTTGTGTTGACTTTGCAGGCCCCCTCCTCGCCCAGGTGCCCCACGTAGCTGCTGATCTTGGGATTTCCGAAATTGGAACCTAGAGGATCTTTGCCTTAGGAATAGGGGTTTGACTTCTAGCTATTTTTAAAATTCATTTTAAATATTAATATTTTAATATTAATTTATTTTTAATAAATTTCCTTTTATTTTTAATTTATAGGTGTTATGACATCATGGTTAAAAGTAGGGCTCTCCGGGGGGGGGGGGGGGGGAGAGGAGGTCCCTCAAGGCAAATCACCTGGACTCAAAATCTGGCTGTGCCACCCACTGGCCTTATAATTTATGTTGCCGTACCTCAGTTTCCTCGTCGATAAGGTCGTGCTAACACGAGTACACACTGCTTCAGGTGATAATGGTGAGGATTATGGGGTGCTTGGAATGGAAGGAGGCACGTGGAAGGAAGGGGTCACCTTGTGCTGGGGGCTCTGCTGTTCAACGGACAGCGCATTCTGTGGTATAAAGGACAGCCACCATGCACTCTGCCTTACAGGAACCCGCAGTTTCCTGGGAGACGTGGATGATCACCATGAAATGATCCCCAGGCGGGTGGAAAGTCCAATACTGGGGGTCGTTCGGAGAGGTGGTGTCCCACGAATGGGCTGGGGCTAAGCCTGAGCTAAAGGCTGCTTCATTTAAAGTATCGTGGGGCAGGGGGGCTGCCTAGCTTAGTCCATAGAGCATGCAGCTCTTGATCTCAGGGTTGTAAGTCTGAGTCCCATGATGGACGTAGAGACTACTTTTTTAAAAATCTTAAAATCAAGGAATTCACCCGGTGGAGGAAAGGAAAAAGGCATTACAGGCAGAGGCAGCAGCGTGAACAGGGACATAGAGGCTTGAAAACTCTGGCTGTGTGAGGGAAGGATGTGCAGCGGAGAAGGGGGAGCACCAACAGGAGGTGGCAGGGGAGACGGGAGGGGTCAGTGAGCGCAGTAAGAACCTTAAATGCCAAGGGATTTTGGACTTCTTCTGAAGGATGAAGGGAGTCATCAGTGCATTCAAGCAACATGATCGAGTTTGTTCTTAATAAAATCATTCTGGTTGCTGTGAGGAGCATAGTACAACACATGGAGGACTTGAGTTCCTCACCCTCATTAAATGTGAGTTGAAGGTCACCCACCATTTCCGAGAGGGCCCAACACCATCTGTGGCCAGCAGGCAAGGCTTTGGAGAATTTCCTTCTCCCATGACTTTCAGGGTGACCTTGAGAATCTCCAGTTTCCTTTCCCTACCTCAGGTTTAGATGTCATGGGAGCCGTGCACTGCCCTCGAGTGCCCCCAAATGTAGCCTACTCAAAAGGAAAACTGGGGGGTCCATTGCTTGTTTTATCTTTATGTAGAATAAATTTGCACTTATTATTTGCTAGGTAGCATTGTCATAATTCAAGAAGCAAAGTGACAGAAAAATTTAGGCATTAAAGGTCTTGCTCATACTCCTGTGCCTGCCCCGCCCTTTTGTCTCCATCTCTGCTTCCAAGAAACCCCTCTTAGTAATTTTCTTGGGTACCCTTCTAGAATTTATGTATGCAAATACAAATTTAGATTCTTACTGTCCCCCTTTCTTATAGAGGTACGAGCACTTGGAGAGTACATCTCCTCTCCTCTTCAGGCAGAATATCAACAAGCTCTTTGAAAAATGAAATTTGTCCTTTTTGAAGAATCTCTGACTAGTCTGGTTATTCCTTCTAGAATAGAATAAAGGAGAGCATCTCCCTGCTATGTAAAATAGGGGCAATATTCCGTCTGCCCTGACTCCCATGTGGCAGAGTTAGAAGTCTTTTCACATGCATAAGCAGCTTTGAGCTTTCTGGGGGAAGGCATTCTCACACTTGGTGCCCTTTTGATGATTTCTCAGTGAAATATTTCCTCTTGTCCTCTGGTCCTAGGATTTTTTTTTTTTTTTTAAATTTGGACTGCTAATTGTTAACAAGTCATTGGCTTTTTTGTCCCCTCCAGCTTTTCCTCTCCAAACTTCTGAGCCTTCGTTGGCAGCCCTAGTCTCTGCCGGGGCCATGTGGGTCTGATTTTTCAGCTCCATCCTGCTGGAGGCTCCTGCTTGCACGCGCACGCACACGCACACACACATACACACACACACACACAGAGTTCAAGGGCTTCTCGTGGTATCTGTTGCAAACTTCTTTACTGTTGCCACCACATGTGCTGAGTTACACAGAAGCGTTGAGTCCCAGGCCCAGGGCAGCCGTGTGCCCATGCTGGTAGGAACTAGCCAGAATCGATCACTCCTCCTGGTCCAGAGGACATGGCATCTTCACTGACTGTGGAGAATGTCCCCCATTCGCCAGGGCTGTCGGGGAGACCCAGAGGAAGGAAGTTGTCTGTGACATGGCGGACAGGCCAGACTCAATCTCTGAGATCTCTTCAGTTCTAAAATGACACTTTAATGACCTCATTGGGGGACCCCGGGAGGCCCTCCGAGATACGTACCAGGAGAGACAGGACTGCAATGCCATTGTCTGGAACCCACAGACCCCAGTTAATGTTTTATAAGGGATTAGGTTTTTGTTTCTTGTGCCAGCTTTATGAATTCAAGAAGTCCTTGTCCTGCCCAAGGACCCAAAGGGCCTCAGCATAGTGGCTTCACCCTCCCCTCCCAGGCAGGACAGTGGCACAGTCCCCAGGCTGATGGCTCACAGCCTTCACCTATAGGAAGACTGCAGGCAGGACCCTCTCCTGCCCTATAGTTTCAGCCCATGGTGAGGAGGAGATGAGCAGTTGTCCAGAGAGGATCTGTTCTCCATTTTCAGGAAGATTTGGGAATCCTTGGGTTCATCTGTGGACCTTTGAGCAATCTGCATCATTCCCATGAGTCTCCCTTCAGGAAGACTGACCCTTAAGAGGCTTCTGGGTGCTGTTTGGGAGATATTCCCCCTTTGTAAACTGGCACAGACAGTTTTGCTTTACTTTACTTGTGCTGGGACCACTCTCTGTCTTGTTCCTGTCGGAGTCCGTGGCTTCAGCGTGAGAAGCAGGAAACCCGCATATCGCAGTCACCACTGCCGTGTGTGCATGGTCGGTTTGAGCTATTCAGACCCACAACCACTTGTTAGAGAACTTTCCTTCTCCAACTGAACAGCTCCCTCTCGAAAACTCAGCCTCTCCAAGGAGATGTTTGTGAACCCCAGTGCCGCGCCGGGTCTGGCGTGGCGTGAAGACTCAATAGTCAGTGGTCAGTGGTCAGATTGTTTTTCTCTGTGCCTCTGGCACTAGAATCTGGTATGACCAGAATGAGACACAGCCTCCACACCTGAAGAGTTGATAGTCTGAGAGAAGGGACATCTGCATGTTCCCACATCTGTCACCATGTCAGAAATGGAGCGGTCGTTTGGTGGCTTTGGAGCTTGGGTCTCAGGGATGACAGAGACCATCCCTCTCACCTCAGGGGTGAGGGGACTGACTGGTGCGGGGCTTGCGGTCATGGCCACAGAATCAGACGGGATGGAGAGAGAGAGACTGTCCACAGCCCCTGCTTTCCACTCTTTGTGGCACACCTGGCACTCGCTTTTGGCCTTTTACTAGAAAGATCAAATCCTGAAAATTAGAGCCTGTACCAGAGTGTGCTGGAGCCCAGTTTGACTGAACATCTGCGGCAACTCAGTGACCCAAATCCTGTAAGCACTTGGAAGCCCTGGACGTTGGCTCTCGCCCTTGGACTGAGGAGCGAGCTACTCTCAGGCAGCAGGGGCTCAGCCGCCCGCAGCTCCCGCTGGGACATCCTTCTGGGGAGGCCGGAAACTCCCAAGATGAGGGCTCCTCAGTGTTGATCTCGTGCCTCTGTTCAGCTGAGGTGTGGAACTGAGGTTCTCAGGGTGAGGTGTGTGAGAGGTTCTGGTTCTCAAACCACATAGAAGGGCTTTCCGTCCTGCTAAGATCAGGCCAGGAGCTTGTCGGCCCCTGAGGCAGACAAACTGAATGCCAAAGAGATCTTTCTGAGGCAATCAGGGAAAAATGAACATGGATTTGGTGTTCAGAGATATTGGGGACTGATAGTGAATGTTAGTTGTAATAATAGCTCAGTGATTGGGTTCAAGAAAAAAACAGTCATTAGGGATGCATACTGATGTCTGGGTTGTTTTAGAGTATTCTACGGGGAGAAGAAAGAAGTCTTTATAGTAAGTGTTTGGGGTGAAATGGTACAATGTCTGGAGGGGTTTTTTGTTTTTGTTTTTGTTTTTTTAATATTCTGGGACAGGGGACGTTAAGGAATAGAGGAGCAGTTTGCCAAAACATTGATCCTTGTAATTATTGAAGTTATACCATATTCTCTGCTTTTGTATATATCTGGAAAATTCCAGAATAAAAACTTAAAAAAAAAAAGTAGGACCTGGGTCTCCACACCTTGCCATCCCTGCTTACCATGAAAGCCCTCCTGACAGAATGAAGGCCGGCACCACAGAGGCAGACCAGACAAGGGGGAGGCTGCAGAGGCCCCAGAGTAGCCGGTCTGCGTCCCTAGTTACCTTGGAGGATAGCCGGAAGGACTGGACCGTTTCCTCTTGAGCACCTTTGTTCAGGGACCTGTGTGGCGTCACCTGTCTCTCTCTTAAGCTGCTGCCTCCTCAGTCAGGTGAAGACAGTGCCACCCTCGGGGGTTTCCGTTTCTGCTGCCAACCGGCCGCTCAGCCTCACACGAAAGGCCCCTCCAGAGACAAATTCCCTTGCTGAGGGAGGTGTCACCCGCTGCATGACCAGCCGTACAACAGAGCTGCTCTCTTCAGTCCGTTGTGACACAGTCTGGGAGCCCTTCTTCACCCTTCTGTCCATATCTGTCCCTTTCCTCTCCCTGCTCCGCCAACAGTGACGCCCTCTACCCCCTGATGGCTCAACAGAAGGATCGCAGTCACCTGTAGCCTCCACAGCGTAGGGACCTCACTACCCCTGATTCATTTCAGCTTCTCTCTGACGTAACCCACGCCTGAAGCTTTTGTACCCAGACCTGCTCTTGAGCAAAAGGCTTCATTCCGGTCTCCCCATCGCCTTGCGCTTGAGTGCAGAGTGAGGGCTCCTTAAGCTCATGGAGATTTGCTTACCCAGAGCCCATGTCCCCCAGGTCCCTCTTCTCCCCCAATACACACTACATACAGGGTATTGGAGACCAGGGGACTAAGACCCCGTTTCTGGGGTTTGTTCCCCATGTCCAGCCTCCTGAAGACAGACACCTCTAGCCCTGAGGATGGCCAACGTGTAGCTCTTCATGGAGCTGGAGATGTGGCTTTGACGTACTTCTGGGGTGTCCATCCATAGGCATGGGGGGCCCCTCCTGGTACCCAGAAAAGGGAGGGACAGAGTATAAAGTGATTGGGGGCACACCACAGGGAGGGGACTCAAGACCGTTGGCTGCTGTGTCTTGCACAGAATGCCAGGGAGCCTGAAGAATCTCGCCAGGCCATTATGAAGGGAGAAGTCTGTCAAGTAGGAGGGTAGGACCTATTTCATTTACCAGTTTGTTCACTCATTTATTACTTCCAGACATTTAGACGATGAGCATCGGGGCCTCCACTCTTAGTCTTGCTCAGGCCTTGCACATTTTAGGTACCTATATCCTAACTGCCTAATGGAGACTCGGGAATTTTGCTGCTGGCTGGGCTTCATCTCGCCTTAAGGTAGGCTTATGTCCTCCTGTGGTATTTCCTGCCGCTTGTAAAATACAACCGGTGAAGTCCTCTGGTAACTCCGCTCATTTCCTGTGTTTATAGTGGTGGTGAAATCATGGATTGTCTTCCCACCACCCCTCTTCCCACTCCCAACAAGCCTCAATTATATAAGCTGACAAGCCAGTTTAAAATAGCCTTGGAGTGAGGGTTGCCTGAGGATGCCAACAACTTTATCATAAAAGGCTTCCCCTGAAATTTCCTATGCCCCTTCAAAGGGCCTGCCGGGATTTTGGACTTCCTTCAACAGGTATTAGCCATAAAACCTAAAAAGTAGAGCTAGTTTTAAAGTTCACATTTTCCCCAGATGGCTCCTTCTCTTCAAATAGTACCAGAATTCCACCTCCCCACTCCCCGCCCTCCCTCCCAGGGAAACATTTCGATCTCTTCCAATGAGTTGTACTGAAATTCCTGGCTTAGGGTAGACCCATCACTAGACCTAGATAATATCAAACAGAAGGTTTAAAGGCCTTTGGGATATCAGGGTCCGTGTCTCCCATCCATAGTGGTTATGGAATTGGCTTTCCTCTCTTTAGGGACCCAAAGCTTTGTGCCAGACAGGAATTGAGCTAGGACTGTGGATATGGGGAGCGAGTGTACGTAGGGGTGGCGTGAATAAAGAGGGACTTCACACAAATGGAAAATGAGCTCCCCTTTGCACTAGAAAACTAACCTCACCTTCCCACGTACTCCATCTCAAACCCAATTAAATTGTAATCCAAATCCTCACAAAGGGAAAGTGCAGTCTTCAAGCTCCTTTATTTCTGGAGCTCCCTGGTGCCCAGTTTAATAAGTGCTTCAGGAGAAGAGGTCTGGCAGTGCCCAGGAATTGACTTTGGAAAGGGAAATGTCCCTGATAAGTCACTGGAAACAAACCTCAGCTCTCCCCTCTGCTTGTTTATGGGACTTGGGTGCCTTATACCCAAGGTCCACCCAAATCCCAGTTTCACAGGGCAATTGCTGCCATTCAACATGTTTGGCTCTTTTCTTTCAAAGGGAGTTAACAGACAAAATCTGCTTTCCACAGTTGTCTTTTACTCAGTGGTGCATTCATTCCTATGTTTATCCTACAAATGTTCATTGAAGAGATTTGTGCTAGGCTTAGGGGGAAGGAAGATTTCTAGTCTTTGACCTAAAGGCACCCAAGGGAGGCAACCACTGATCATAGCAGTGCTAGAGGAGTATAGACTAGAGGCGGGCATAGTAACAGACTAACTCAGGAAGAGGAGGGTCTTGCTGCCTGTGAGAACTGGATGAGGTAGCCCAGGAGCTGACGTTGACTTTGACGGATAGACAAGAACAGCACGCTGAGTTGGACAGTTGAAATTTAATTTCCCCTCCTTTGAGATTTGTACTTCAAAAGCTTTTGGTTTCATGAGCACAGAAAGAAGACTGGAGGCTTGGGGTTCTTGAGGACAGTTGCAGAGGGCGGGCGGGGGGGACTGAGAAGAGTGTAGAGTGGCTGAGCCAGAGGGAAGGGCTCTGCCTGGCAATAGGGATTACCAAGGAGAAAGGAAGGAGCCCAAGCCCTGACCCCACCCTTTTGCTTGGGTGGCATTCATGGCTTCCAGTGGGCCACAGGGACGGGGACCCGCTGTCCAGAAAGGCCAGTGGGAACAGCCGTCACCATGCCGCTCATCTGGCTTGATTCGCCATCCTCCAGACATGGCGTGCCTCGCATCGGAACCTCACGGCTGCATCCTTCTTGACTTCACATCTTGAAATAACTCCTCGTCACTGCCTGAGTATTTTAAGATGCAGCTTTCATCAAGAAGCTTCCATGAAAGCAATTCCAGTAGAGTGAATAATCCTTTCCCCCCTCTCATCAGACATGCTTGTCTTACAGAATTAGGGCTAAAAAAGTGAGAATTGAACTCCTATCTTAAAAAACAACAACAAAACCCCAGAGCCTCAGAGCAATGAATGATCTTGCATCTGTGTCAAAAAGTTCCCCTCTGCATTTTCAGACAGTCTTTTCTGGGTCAGCATTTCTCTGTCCTTATCAGTGCTGCTTTCTTTTTTTTTTTTTTAACTTCCTGTTTCCTATCCAGCTTTACATAAACTACTTTTGTCATTTCTTAAGCTATTCAGGAGTGAACTTTTTTCCCCCCTCTTGGAGGCCAGGACTTTTTCTGCACCTTCTTACTCACTGTATGCAGAAAGGTCACAACTATTTGAAATGTTTTGACAACCCTCAATTATTTGCACTTAAGAAGTTGAGTAGAGAAGAGGAACTGCATAAGTGATCAGCAAAATGACATTAAAGCAATCACAGATGATACCAATGGCAGACATTCCCCATTTGTTTATCTGCCCTTGGAATGTGCTTAAAGGTCTTAGCACACTACCCTGCTTCCATCTGCAATTCCTATACTTATAGTAGATGGGTGACAGAATTTACAGTGGATAGCCCATCAGCATAGGGGTAACAGAAAGCTAAAGTAATAGGACTGTCCTCTAACCAGAACGGTTTGTCATGAAAGAGAGGGTAAATACACAATCTTCTAGTTAAACAAAAACCTGGGCAGATAGGGAGGCTTCTTTCACCAGCCTGACTCACCAGAGACCTGGATTTCATTCCTTTATACATTCAACGTTTACTGAGCATAGTATATGATAGGTATCCTAGTATCTGATAAGATAGGTATCCTAGTATATGATATGATTTATTGAGGCAGTATATGATAGGTGCCAGAGAGTCAAAGAAGTCGAAGGTGCTGTTCTGTCTTCCTTGGGTTCAGTAAAGGAAAACACAGTTTGACAGACACCCAAACCGATCTGCGAGTCCCTGGTAGGAACAACTAATTCCTCTATATTTCACGGAGAAATATTTGGTCTCATTATGGAAAACTATGTAGAAGACATGATGTGTGGAAATGGGTGACAGTGTCCCAACATGAGCAAAGACAAGGAAACAACATACTGAGGGAGAGAGCGAATGCGGGGTTGTTGAGATATAGGGGGCATGGGAGGGGAATGGCAGGTTGAGCCACAAAGGGTGGGTTTGGACCCCATCATCAAGCACCTTGGATGCCATGCAGAAACGGTCATATCCTGCAGCTCCCAGGGAGTCTAAAGGCTTAAGCAGAGGTAATATGGTCAAATCTATGTTCTAGAATATGGACTGTGCCAGTGAAGAGGATGGTACACGAGAGGGAGGAAAGGCTAGGGGAAAACCAGAGTGGACTTGATGGGTCAGAGATGAAGATATTCTGGCCCAAGACAGAGGAGGAGCTGGTGGGGCAGAGGAAGTACAGTCAGCTGCTCTCAGGACACCCTGGTACCTGTTGGAGGAATGGGCATCGGAAAAGATGAGGAAGTCCTGAACGGTTCCTAATTTCTGTATATTTCAGTGGTATAGCCTGTTTTTGAAAGGCACAGTTACAAAGGTCTGCTGCTAAGGCCCAGCTTCTACTATTTCTCCTGTACTCCTCTGACTCCTTTCTGAAATGGATAACTCCTCTCTAGAGGTTGGGGGGCCTGCAGCCTCATTCCACATTTCTGACGTTTGTGTAAGGGATGGCGCTTAGTCCGGGGCTCTGGCTTTTAGCTCTTTCCTCTTGAATTCAGTAAGCATCATGGGCACCATGTGGGATGAAGACCCGGTCTTCTTCCTCAAGAAGCTCATAAAGGAGAAAGGCTGGTAAAACAGTAAATATGAACCAAGGCAGAATGAAAGCTGAAGGGCTATGAGAGCACAGAGAGATGCCAGGGGGAATTCAGGAGGATTTCACATAAGTGGTTTGCACTAGGCTGTTAATTTTTACTGAGACCATACATGCCATGAATGTCTCTTGGCACTGAGAATAATAGTCAAATATATATTATATATATATATATAGCCAATATATCAATAGTCAGATATATAATACATATATGTACATATATGTATATATGTGTGTATATATACATATATGTATATTTGTGTACTACATTACTTATATGTACTTATATGTAATATAGAGGTAATATGGTCAAATCTATGTTGACTATGTTAGTGTTTTTCTTCCATATACACATATATGTACATATATATTCTTCCATATATACATATATGTATGTATATATATATGTATATATATATAATATATACATATATGTATATATGTATGTATATAATATATTATATACACAGATATATATGTATATACATATATTATATATGCATATATATAATATATATACATATATATAACATATATACATATATATTATATACACATGTATATACATGTATAATATATATTATATATTATACACATACATATACATATATATACACATACATATTATACATATACATATATACATATATCTTATATACCATATGTACGTATATACGTATATATATGTATATATGGAAGAATATATATACACATATATATGTACACATATGTGTATATGGAAGAAAAACACTAAGTAATTATAAGATGATGAATAGTGGGAATGAGAAATGCAAGGTGTCGTGAGAATGAGTGTGGAATTAGTTAAGATATCAGGGAAAGAACCCAGAAGATTTAAACTGAGACAAGGAAGGTGAACAGATACATTGGCATAAGGGGGTGTTCCTGAAGAGAGAAGTACACATTCACTTGCTCAGTTGTGGGAAAATGAAGCATGTTCAAGGAACTGAAAGACATCCATCGTGACTGGTACATAAGAGTAGGGCGGGAGTGGCCTGAAGGAGAGGGCTGGGAGGGGCCAGGATTTAAATCATACCATCTTACTGGTGGTTTCAAGGTTTTGATGTTTTATTTTTTTTATTTTTTATTTTTTTAAAGATTTTATTTATTTATTTGACAGAGAGAGATCACAAGTAGACAGAGAGGCAGGCAGAGAGAGAGAGGGAAGCAGGCTCCCTGCTGAGCAGAGAGCTCGATGGGGGGCTCGATCCCAGGACCCCAAGATCATGACCCGAGCCGAAGGCAGCGGCTTAACCCTCTGAGCCACCCAGGCGCCTGGTTTTGATGTTTTAATCCTAAAGGATATAGAAAGCTGTCGAGGTTTAGGCAGAAGAATAGTGTGATTATTGCATATTTGGAGAATAAACTGCAAAAGGCAAAACTAGAAGGAACAGATCTGCTAGGGGCTTCCAAAACAGTTCGTATCTGCTAGGATACGAACGCCCTTGTGATAATCTCATGATGGTGGGTTAGCACGAGAGTGGACAGTAGACGGAAGAGAACAGATATGTAATAGATTTAAGAGGCAGACTTGGGTAAGGCTTGGTGATCAATTGGATGGGAGTGGAAAGCAAGGGGGAGGAGTCACGGGTTGACCTGGAGCTTCTAACTTGGGAAATTGGATGGGTGGGGTGTTATTTACCGAAGGAATCTGGAAAGAAGCAGGTTTGGAGGGGGTAAGGTGAGTGTGGTTTTTGAACACAGGAGGCTTAGTACAAGCAAGATATTTAAGTACTGATTTTCAGGAAGGAACGTGTTTTGGAAGCCCGAAGTTTGAGAGAGAGAAAAGGATGACACATAGGGAGTCGTTAGCACGTGGAGGCGGGTGTTCTCGCCCTACCAATGGCTAAGATCGCCTATGAAGAGTGCACAGAATGTGAATAGGAAAATTGAAGGGCTTCTTGAGGACTACCAGCAACTCAAGTGCCCGCAGAGGAACCCAAATTTACAAAGGAAACTGAGAAGAAATAGCTAAAGAAAACAGAGGAAAAACAAAGAGAGCAGAGAGTCAGGGACATAAAAAGTAGAGAGTAAAGAAGTGTCAGTTATGTGACATGCTCTTGAGAAGTCTTGAGAGACTGAAATTCGTAAAGCCCATCAACTAGACTGCGTGATCCAAGTTCTCCCAGCTACTTGCTGAGTGAATGGAGACAAGTCACTGAATTTTGCACAGAGCCTCACCCATGAATTGGAGTGATTGATTGTTCAGTATTCAGGTCAGCATCTAAATGTTCAGTGAATAGTAGCCATTATTTTTTACATTATTTTTGGCATGAAGAGCCTTAGAGCACTTTTATTTTTCTTTTTGAGAGCGATCACTCCTGGGGTTGGGGGAGACATGGAGGGAGAGGAGAGGGAGAGAATCTTAAGCAGACTCCACACGGGGCTCAGTCTCACAACCCTGAGATCATGACCTGAGCCAAAATCAAGAATCGGACGCTCAGCTGACGGAGCCACCCAGGCGCCCCTTTTAGGGATGGCGTGCCTCATTACAGCAGCTTCTAGCTACAAGGAAAAGTGAGATTGAGGATTGGGGGAGATGGCAGAAATGTAAAGGAGGAGTTCCCAGGGAGGAAGAAGGGGGAGATATGGAAGGTGTATTGGCTTTCGGTGGGAATAAAGCAAACGATGCAGGGCAGGCACGTGCCAAGGAAGCTGAGGCATGAACTGATGCAGTATAACAGGGGAACGTGGTCAAGTGTGCTGGTTGCAAAGAGGTAGGAGGAGCCACAGGGGGAATTGATACTATAGAGAATGTTACATGAATGAGTTTGAGTATTGGAATTTTTATTTTATGAATGTGAGGGTTAGTACTTAAAGAAGGATAGCAGGTAGTTTGCCTTAATTTAGGAAAATTAACAGAAAAGAGGAAGATGGATTGTAGCAGAGAAAGATAAAAACTACCCACACTATGATTGTTGTTGGATGCATTTTAATACAGAGCAAAGTACGACTTGTGAGCATTTGACCTTGCCCTGGTCACTTAAGCATGCCGAGACTCCATTTCCCCATCAGTAATGTGGGGATGGTTCTGTTTACCTCTGAGTTCTTTCGAAGGTTCTGATTTGTGTCCAGGGTCCGGGACGGTGGTTGGTGCACACTGAACTCTGCAGTCTCTGTCCTTCCCGTCCCCAGCCCCCTCCACTCTCACCAACACACCTGGAGGTTTGCTCTCACCTGATTTTCAAGAGACCTCATGTTGCTTTCCACTGTCCTGTGCTGTACTAAAGTAAAACAATAATCTTGTCTTCCTGTAAGTTTCCTTTCAGGTGTAGGGCTAACTAGTCAGCCCCATTCCCTCCCTGAGTTGGCAAATGAACATGCTTTATTTGCTTTGTCCCAAGTTGTTCTCATGCAAGCATTTGGGACCAAGCAGTGACTCAAAACTATCTGTTTCCCATAAAACTGCTAAGGCACTTACCTACAGATGGCTAATACTTCCTTCCTGGAAAGAGAGCAATACCCTGAAGCCATTCCCCTGATTTTTCTTCCAATTTCTCTTTTTATCCTGCGTTCCATGACATCTGATTTGGTAAAGTTCCTTTCCAGCCAGAAGTAACTGGTTTCTGGAAGAGACGTAATATGGATTATATTTCTCTAAAACCATATGCTCTATACATCCTGGCATCCACGCAGATGCCATTTGATTCCATCTTGTTTTATCCATTCAATAAATATTTATTGAGTGTCTGCTTGGGTGCCTGGCATCGACAGTGCAAAGAGGAGGAATCTTCAGTTCTGTGCTCTGAATGCTCCCAGACTTTGCGGAAAAAGCAAGACCCAAAGACATCGTTTCAGTAGATTGTGGCTAAGTCAAGGAGCTACACAAGCAGCTTTAAAGCGGGTGGGGGAGAGGCAGCTGCAAGAAAATGTTTTTGGCAAAGCTGGTATTTGAACTGACTCTGGAAGTGTGAGCTCGGTGGGTCCAGGTGAAAAAGGGATGAGCTTGCCTGGCGTGTTTCCCGATGAAATGCGTGATTTGAAAGAGGTCATTTGGCCCCAAAAAGCTTAAATCATTTACTGTCCCAGGATTAGAATGGCTGCAAATGTCCACCTAGAGTTCAGTATGTGCCGGGCTGGGTGCTGAGTCCTTTGTTGGATTTCACCTGATTCCCGGAGTAACTGTAAGAGGCAGGTCCCAGTATTGTTCCCATCTTACACAGCAATTAAGTGATGGCTCAGAGAGGTTGAGTAAGTTGCCCACGATCACACAGCGAGGAAGCTAGGATCTGAGCAGAAGCCACTCTGCTCTAGGGTCTCTGGACCTTGAGGCACCCTGGCATGTGAGCTGGGTGCTGATCAACCCACGGGGTTGGGGGGCAGCAAGCAGAAGGCAGAGGGGGGATGAGGTCAGCTTTGAGGTAATGAACACTGACATGGGGTTCATCGGTATATCTTTGCACATTTATGTTTTCTAAAAAATCTAAGTTCATTACTTTGAAAATGAAACAGGACCTATTTTAATTTTATTTTTTAAAGATTTTATATATTTACTTGACCAAGAGAGAGCACAAGTGCACAAGCAGGGGCAGGAGCAGAGGCAGACGGAGAAGCAGGCTCCCTACTGAGCAGGGAGCCTGATATGGGGCTCCATCTCAGGACCCTGAGATCATGACCTGAGCTGAAGGCAGACATTCAAATGACTGAGCCACCCAGGCTCAGGGTGGACCCATTATTTACACACCTTTTTCTTTTCTTTTTTTCTTTTTCTTTTTTTTTTTTTTTAGCAGAAGTCCTGCTTTAGTGGGAGTTAATTGTGTCGAGGAGACTAGAGGCTTGGGATAAGATGGCTAACTTACAGCCAGCTGTTCTTAGGAATTTTGATTCCTGCCTACTAGAAAAGAGCGAACTGACACACTGACACACTTCATTTTCAGTCATCAAAGTAAACCCCAATAAGGTAAAAGCTCTTCTAAGTCGTCTACTCTTTTCACCTTAGAAACAATGAAATTTATTTTCTTTTAAATCAAGGAATGATGATCGGCCTTGGTCTCTGGTGAGTTTAAGGACTGACATTGGGGTGGGATCCAGATTTCCGTAAGAACTTGCAAAGAAAAAAAAAATATCCGTTCAATTTACTCTCAGTTCATAGAATATTTTCATGTTCTGGGAGTGTTTATTTGCTTTGTTTTGTTTTCCCTAATAGTGAATCTTAAAAATCATGAGTTTGATTGTGGTACAAGTACATTCATGAAATGTGTCAAAAAGGAAATGAACCCGAACCAACGAAAATATAGATGCGGCCACCACAGTGGCACACTTTCTGTGGGTTGCTTACTAATAAACAAACACTGGTTCACTGCCCAATTCACCTGATGTACATGGCTAGAGACAGATCGCGCTTGCCTTGTTCCAAGCCCCTCACTTTTCCATCTAACTCCGTTCACAGAGTGGTCCCTCCACGGCACAGTTCCCAGGACCTAAAGCGGTAACGGAATACTGCAAATTTGAAATCTTTGTTGGTCTCTTGGTAGGCGTGCTGACCTCCTTGGATGGCGGAGTGCAGTGATGCTCTGCTTGGAAAAGCACAGACCCATAGCGAGGAGCCCAGCTGTTCCCCTTCCCTCCCGCAAGGCCCCACGACCGTGAACTTGCTGAACTTGGGTGGCCCGGCTTCTGGAGTGAGCAGCCCGGTTTCCCTCCCACGGGTTCTGCTTCCTGGACCCTTTTGCTGACCAACGAAACCAGCCTTGAGCAATTCCTTGGTGTGTGACCCGACCCAAGCTGTCTGGCTTTCCCTGGGACAGCGCTCCCCCGCCCGCCTTTCTGCCGAGATCTCTTCTGGAACCCGGGCCACATTCACCACCCACACAGGCTTGTTGAACCGCTCCTGTCAGCTGCCGGAGCGCAGCCCTGCGAGGCCTCCCCCACCACCCTCGGCAAGGACAGTGTGGTGACAACAGACACTCGGAGTTGGGTGGGGTCCCGGGTCCTCTGGGCGTCCGCTTTCTCAGTGTCAGTCAGCAAGACTCCAGGGTCATGGTCTCTGGCCTCTGGGAGCGCAGAAGCCTGGAAGGGTCAGGAGAGGCTTTTAAGAAAAGGATGGGCCTTGGAGGAAGAGAGATTTGGACAGCATTCCAGACAGGGGAAGGGAAGGAGGCCAAGCAGCAGAGCACAAATCCTCCCGAGTGCAGGGTCTCTCCTGTCACTCCTGAAAATCTCCAGGAAAGGAAATTCCAGGGCTACCCCCGAGTCTGACCCATCCTTTTTCCTGTGACCTCCAGTGTCCCGTTGTGTAGGCCCTGGCTGTTGCGTCTGTGAAACCTGGAAGGAAGGGCAGCAAGAAAAGGAGGTCGTGGTCTGGCAGAAATGCTAGCCTGGCGGAAAAATCCAGCCTGCTAGCGGGTTGGGTTTTTTTTTTTTTTTTTTCCCTTGTCCCCTTCTGTCTCCTTCCAGCCACATGCACGCCATCACCAGATTTCTTTCCCTTGGGCCGGCTGGGAAGGGCGGCCGGTGACACCCCTGCTTGGCCCTCCGGAGCCCCCTCCAGCAAGAGCACGGCAGGCAGCTTCAGGGAGGTCACTTTCTTCTGCAAGGTCACTGCTGAGGGGAAAAAATGCTTTTAACCCCTCTTAGAGAGCGAGAGAAAACAATGTTCTAGAAACATCATCTTTTGCCCCCAGAAATGTCCTCTCCCTAGGGCTTCCCCTCAGTCCTTTTAAGCTGCCCCAACTGCCTTGGGCAATTAAACTATATAAATGGACCTACGCCCTCCTGGTGCCAAGCCAGCTAGGATTTATTTCTGTGCGTGCATATGTGTGTGGTTTGGGGTGTGTGTGTGTGTGTGTATGTGTATGTGGTTTGCTCTGTGTGTGTATGTGTATGTAGTTTGCTGTGTATGTATGTGTGATTTGCTGTGTGTATGGTTTGCTGTGTGTATGTGTATGTCGTTGTATGTGTGTGGTTGTGTGTGTATGTGGTTAGCTGTGTGTGTGTGTGTATGTGGTTGGCTGTGTGTGTGTATATGTGTGTGTGTGTGGTTTGCTGCATGTGCATATACGTGTGTATATGGTTCGCTCTGTGTGTGTGTGTGTGTGTGTGTGGTTTGCTGTGTATGTGGTTTGCTGCGTGTGTGTGTGTGTGTGTGTGTGTGTAGGAGAGATGGGGTAAACCTGGTATCCTCCGTGGCCAAGGCTGTACCTGGCTGCCTGCCAGCCCATGGGTGCACTTTTCACCCTCTTGCCTTTGGGTTTTCCCCTGGCTGTTCTGACATACTTGGCCATCTTAGAGAGCCCTTGGGTTCAGAGCCAGGTAGGAGTTGTGACTTTCTTGATGAAGAGTGAAGATCAGAAGGTCTGCTTCTGGAATGCTGCTGGCACATGGGCCTTCATCCCTTTGCTCCCGGTCTCCATCTGTGAAATGGGCACACTGTTGGCAACCTCAGGGGGCGGTCCTGAAGATGGAAGGACAGGCCAGTTATGGGAAGACTTTGGAAAACACAAGATGCTGCGAGGACTGGATAGTAGGAAGCCAGTCCCTGGTTAATTTCCTGTTGGGGCGGTGGGGGGACAGGGCACCAGACAGAGTATGCCGCTGCCAAGGAGCATGGCTGAGTAAGTAGCAGTGGGCCGAAGGGGCGAGGAAGAGTGGCATGCGGGAGTTAGTGCCAGTCCCGGAGGACTCCGGGAAGTGGTGATTTCCAAAGGAGAAAGGGGTTCCCCATTGGCACACAGCTAGGCCTGGGGGCTCCCTTCTTCCTCACAGAAAACCCCTGGCTGCAGGAGAGGTATGATGTGGCTGCATCTTTGCGGCCGCCTGGCCGGTCTGAGCCAGCCTGGACAGACGCTGCTCAGAAGCTGGCCCAGGCCAGGGGCTTCCCTGCCCCTGAAGGAGGAGCTGTCCCTCCTGAACCCCACCCAGGCTCCTGGGCCCCCTGATGGTCGCTCTCCCGACACGACACCTCCCCTCCCCACCGAGGGGATTTCCTGTTTTGAAATCACCAATAAATGGAAAATGTGAGCGCTGTCGCTTTAACAGCTCAGGCTGTGTGCCCGTGCACATGTGTGTGTGCGTGTGCGCATGTGCACGTGTGCACCCGCCATGCGAATATGTGTGAGCTTGTATTATGAGAGTAGGAAGGTGCCTGAGAATATGTGTATGGGGGAGAGGGCAAGTGTGTGTGTGTGTGTGTGTGTGTGTGTGTGTGTGTGTGTGTTGGTGTGTGGCATTCTGAAACTGGCTTCCTGAGGGACGAGAACATAATAGAGCAAGACTCTCTAAGCCTCCTCGTTTGAAGGGCAGGCAATGTGTCTAGGCCGTTTCTCAACCCCAAATGCCTACTGTGGTTCCAGACAGGAGTCAGGGATCCAGCAAGTTCTGTAAATGTTTCTGGACTGCTCGCTCTGTACCAGGCAACTCAAGGCTCTTGAGATTCCGTACAGATCATCGCAAAGTCTCTGTCCTCAGGGAGCTTAGGGTCACTGGCAGGGAGACCATTGCAATCCCACAAATCCATACATATATAAGTATGTCCGTGCTGTTAGTGTAGGATAAAAGAATAAATTCCTTTTCTTTCCTTAGCTTTTTAGTTGAGGCTCTGGCTTTTTCTGGCTCTTGGCAGAGGGAAGGCCATAATAAATGTGGCTTTTCATAGTCTGTATTATCACTCAGATAATAATATTAACCCCCAGTCTTTTGGAAACTTCTCCCCTCAGTGAGAACATGGACAGGGTTAAGGTTTCTCTTGCCTTCTGTGCCCCCTCCCCTAGCCCTCTGTTGGCCGCATTTGGAGGTTCAAGCCCCTCCCCCCTTTCCAACATTGCACCTGCTGTGCCTCTCCCTTCTTGTCTGGATGGCAAATTCCACTCATCCATCAAGGCCCAGCTCAGCTCGTGCCCACTCTGTGGGCAAAGTTAATGTCTTCCTCTCAACAACCCACCTGCACTCTGTAAATGACCGTGGACATGCGTCACTAGGTGTTGTGGTTGTCTTCTGTCTCAGCTGAGCTCCTTGAGGCCGGGAATTATGTTTTATCTATCACTGAATTTCCCAGAGTCTGGCACAAAGCCCAGTCCTTCTTAGATGCCCAGCCCGTGTGGGATAGATGAACGGATGGGTCCACAACATTCCCTCTCCCCCCTTTCTGTAATAAAGGGCACAAAAGAGATGTGGACCCGGGTTGAGGAGTCCAGACCAAGGCTCAAGGACCGTGCAAGAGATGGGGGTTTGAATGGTGATTGATGCTGACTCCGAGCTTCTTTCACACTTTTTATAAAGGTGTCGAGATGTTATCCTTTTGTAAAATTGAAGTATAGTGGACCTGTGGGGTTATATTGGCTTCAGCACACAGCGTAACGATTCGCTGATTCTATACATGGTGCTGTCCACAGTAAGCGTAGTAGTTCGCATCTGTCGGCATATGACGTTATCACAATATTCCTGACCATGTTGCCTCTGCTGTGCTTTTCATCCCCATGACTGGGCTTCTCTCATGTATTTATGAATGATCCGGAAAAGGAAATTCAGAGAGAAAGTGGCATATCTGCGGATGACTCAGAGCTCTTTTGGTGCCGTGCCAGTGGGGTAGACCTTCAGAGGAGCTCCCAGGACAGGGGTAGAAAGGCAAGGGGAAGGGGGGGCTTCAGTATGAGCAAATTTAAGCCACTGCATTGAAGCAGAGGTTATCTGAGGTCTAGGACAGTGCTTCTCTGTGATTAGATTGGCAAGAAAGAGCAAAGACCCGGGAGTCATTCCATTCAGTGAATTAAGCACCTACTATGTGCTAGGCATAGTGCTCAGGACTGTTCCTCCCATCCTTGAAAGATCCGAGAGTCTAATGAAGAATATTTCCAGTAGAGTGAGAAAAACAGACACAGAAGGAAATAGGTGAGGACTGGCAAGTACTCCTAGAAGAATATTACCAAGTGCTACGAGAAGATGGCTATTTTGCTGGTGGGGAGAGTGGGGGAGAACTCATTCATTCGATTCTCAGTTTCAGGGCATTAACGACATTCTATATTTCGGAGGCATGAAGTGAAAGAGATACGGAGCCATTACCTCCAGGGAACTTGGAGTCCAGGGGAGGGATACAGAGAAGTAAAGGGTAGGAGGGACAGTGAAGGAGACGTGTGATTCAGAAGTTCTGGAAGGATTCCTCAGAGGAGGCAAATCCTTGGCTTTAGTCTTGAAGTCATCCCTTAAGTTCATTAGACGGAAAAGAGGAGGTGTGGACAACCCCACTAGAAAAAGCCAAGAGGACGAAAGTTCAATAGAGGTTCAGGGTATTTCAGGCAACTACAGGGTTGCACAGAGCTTCGAAGTAGAAGGGTAACAGGTGCAGGGGCACGGCAGCAAGGCCCACAGGGCGCATGGGGTCAGCAAGACCATGGCATGATCCAGGTTAATATTTCTGGAAGATTGTTCTGGCGCCAGTGGGAATGGACTGGGAACTGGGAGATGGAAGCAGGTTGCAAACCAGCAGCCAAGAGAACCTCTCAAATCATCCGAGCGAGAGCCCATACGCTGAGCCTAGAATGAATGAATGAATGAATGAATGAATGGACCCCGAGTCACTTCAGAGATGGAACTGGCCTGGGACATCAGCCAAAAATCTTTAGGAAATGTTATTCTCTCTCTGGACATGCTAGGGCACCCTGGTGGGGGGGGGCAGTGCTGAGACCAGTACCTAGAGACCAGCTGTAGCTGGGAGAAAAAGGCACCAGAGACGTGGGTCCTGGGCTGCACCTGGCTGTGACCTGACCTACCTGAGCCCCCACCAGTATTGCTAGGAGAATACAACCACTAAATTCTGTGTCAACAGTAGGGTCAGCCACTGGGTGGTTCGGGCTCCTGCATGTTCAGAAATTTAAAACAAAACAAAACACACACACCAAAAAAACCCACACAATGCTGGAGAAGGTCCAGAGAAGGGCAAGGGGACACTATGGGGTTGGAAAGGTTTCTTGACCAGGACGTGATGATAATATTGGAGATACCCAATCTGGAGGAACAAAGGGAGTCTGCCAGGCTTAGGAACAGTGCCAGAGGGCACGGGGACTCAGGCCAACTACCTGGGTTCCAATCCTTGACTAGGCAATTTAAAATCCTCTGTTTAAAATCCAAGCCTCTGTTTCCTGGTTTGTCTAAAGGATGAAGCTCCTGAGCTGATTGTTGTGACCACTGAAGGGAAAGCCTGTTATGCAAGGAGTGACACCTGATTAGCACTTCCTGTCAGCATCCCGTTAACTGGGAAGAGGCAGAGTCCCCCATTCTGGAAAGATCACAACTGTGCTTGGAGAGATGCATGTGGCAAATAAGAAAAAGGAGCACGCTCTCACGCAGCGGTTGGAAACTGAGGAGATCCTCATTTCCAAGGACCATGGGCAGCTCTGCCCTCCCATCCTGTGGGTCGGAGGGCAGCTGGAGGGGAGTTGCTACCCGCCTTTCTCTGCAGCCTCACACGTGACCCTAGGCCCTGAGTCACTTGCACACGCCAGAGATTCATGCTGACTTACCACCTACCGAGTTCTGAGCTTGTCAGTGAGGGATGGAGACCTGGGGAAGAAGCACGGGAGGGAGGAGGGAGAACCCTCAGCTTTGGCTGCACCTACACGGAGAAAGACTTTGCTGCCTGGCAGTCCAGGACATCCGTGGGTTCTCCTGGTCCCAGGGGGCTCCCCGCACAGCACATGCCCCAGCTGCGCACGGCGGTATGTCACTGCTCACTGTGGGAGAACGAGGCTCCACTGGCACATAGACAGCCCTGAGGTTGGATCCCTTGTGGCTTTCGCTGTCACCAGAAACCCTCCCCTGAGAGACAGCCCAACCATGGGCTGCCTATCTTTAGTTGGTCTAATTTGTAGGGCTGGCAGCCTGAAATGTGGTTACTGCAAATGATACTAATCTCTGAGCTGAATTCCAGAGCGAAGCTGCTGCTTCGGGTGCCGTAATTACACAAAGCAGATACTCATTATGCATTTACTGTATGGAAAGCACCGCGCATCGCATAGTGGCCACCCGTGCCCACAGCCTGGAAAAGAATCACAACAGCCGGCATGCGCGTCGACCTCGACATCTTGTGTCTGCAGCGTTAACAAGGAGAGTTTCCTCAGTGAAACCCCCCCAGACAACACTCTGTTATTGCCGTTCTCTGGTGTCAGGCGAGAAAACGGGAAATCAGCTAGATTCAGGATGTTTTAATGACGGGTCT
This sequence comes from Mustela nigripes, assembly GCF_022355385.1. Classification (NCBI taxonomy): domain Eukaryota; kingdom Metazoa; phylum Chordata; class Mammalia; order Carnivora; family Mustelidae; genus Mustela; species Mustela nigripes. The sequence continues at coordinate 87,264,718 of NC_081557.1, read as the reverse complement.
GGCCCCTATGCACACGGTCTCTTAACCCTCATGGTAGCTTTGTGAGGTCATCGTTACCATTCTACTTGTGTGGCTGAGAGCTCCATGGCCAAAGAGGTTTCCCCCAAATTGCAGTTAGTAAGTAGCAGAGCCAAGGCTCGAAGCCAGATCCTATGGTGACCTCGCACAGCACGACTCCCGTCCCTCGGTCAGAACGGCTGGGTTGCTGATGAAACAGGCTTGCCAGTGGGGGTGCCCCTTGCTGAGATGGGGTTCAATTGCTGGGCCCCCTTTCTGGCTGATTGCTCAGGCTGGATGGGAGGGGCAGAGTGCTTTGCTCCCCTCATGGGTACAACATACCCTCAGTTACACCCACATAACATTGTTGCTATGGTTCGGTCTAAACCCCTAAAACTATGAAGACGGGCACTCAGCCAGGGCTCTGTGACCTGGGCCCACTTGACTGGTCAGTTATGTCATCCTCCATGGAGGGAGGGACCAAATCCATCCATCCTGTGATGGTGTAGTAGAGAACCAGAAGCAGCACCTCCTCCCAGCAGCACGTGTGCACATATGCGCGCACGCACACATACACACAACGCACACACACGCGCACGTGTGCGCACACACACACAGCCCAGTGAAATGATGCCAGAGAAGCTTGAAGTCCAGGCTCCATCTGGACACTTCCTGGTGGTCCCTTTGCAGAGCGTTCCCTGAGTCGGCTTCGAGAAGATGATCCTGATGCTTGTGTTTTAGGGTCCCCGTCCAAGCTCTAGGGGAACTGGGGTGGGCCCCTCGAGGGCAGAGCCCCCATTCTCCACCAGTAAGTTACAGACTGTCCCTCTCATCAGCCTCTGCGGAAGGTCAGACTAACATACCTATGTGAACCTGCTGTGAGACCCGGGGAGAAAAGAGCACAGAAACTCATTTCGTATCTACAGCGCGGGGAAAGGCGTCTTAGGTGCTGAGCGTGCGCTGTGATCTTGCAGGGCTGAGGGATTCGCTGTGTTTCGGTGCCTGGTGGGAAGGACCGGCGCCTGCAGGTCGGAGGACGAGAACTGTATTTGGTGCCTGGGCTCGGGGCCACTGCTGTTCACAACACTCCATCCTCCACTCTGGGAGAAGGTATATCGTTTGTGGCAGCGTTTAGCCAAGAGCAAAGAGCTCTGAAGTGACTCCTGGTGGCATTTGTTTCTTAGTAATCCTGTGAGTTAGATACTCCGTTCTGTGGATGAGGCAACGGGCTCGCAGACATCTAGAATCCTAATTTATGCTCTAAGGAGCATCTTCCAGGAAACTACCTAGATGCTTCCGGGGAGAATGCGCTCCATGGCCCTAGGAGCGAAGAAGTGCTTCCTCTGTCTTCTCTGTCCGTCTGTCCATCTGTCCACATGGAAGCTTATTCCAGTCTGAGACCAGTGGAGGCTGATCTGGGCAATGCTGGCAGCCTGTTTGTCCTCAGGCCTCAGGGCCACCAACAGAGTCCCCCTCCTGGGTCCAGCCAGCCTGCTCTATAATTAGGTGTTTCCCTGGGCCCTCTGTTTGTACTCTGCGAGAACTGTGGTGCTGACCTCGGCCTCACACAGGCAATGGCTGCCTGACCATAATCCCTTTCTCCCCTGGGGATGTGGTATTATGAAGGGGAGGAAGTCTGGGGCCACACACCCAGGCCTTCTGCAGTGGATTGGGAGCCTGAGGTCATCCTCTGGGCTGATCTTGGCTAATAACCGTAGACTCTACCTTCCCTAGAATAGCCCCTTAAGTCCCCAAACCCCACATCACAGCCATCATTTGCTATCCCTTCTCCTGGGCCAGTCTGAGAAGTCTCCAGATGAATAGTGAGAGTCATAGAGGTTGGATCCCAGGCAGAGATCCATTGCTACAACCAAAAAAAGTCTGGTCTCTACAGTAAAGCCTCAGCTAAGCTTTTATGTTCCTTTGATTGGGCTGGAACTGTATCAACCACTAAGGTATAACAAATGGGGGAAAGAATTAATTATTAAGAAACACAAGGTATTTGAAATGTTTAAAACATGGAATCTATTGAAGGAAGAGCGTAGCCCACCTGTACAAAGCTAGTAGGACGGTCTCTTCAAAGCTGATTTTCTCATTGGTTTACCTCATTCCCTGTCCCTCTGGCCACACGTAAGACCAGGCCTGCGGTGCTGACCACCCTGTCCCCATCCCTGGGTGCCCAAGGTCTACTTCTTGGACTATTGCCCAGCTTGTGCAAGAGATAAAGACGCGTGAAGCAGTTAGAGAACAAGCCCATGTGGGGGACTGTGGTACATGATGTGTGAGCCCAGACACTGGCTGAGCATGCTGGAGTTATACCCAGGGTGGATTCGGGGGGAGGGGGCAGGTGCCATATGGAAAGGAACCAGCAGAAAAGACAGGGGTGAGGCAGCGACACATTTATAACAGGAATAAGCTTTCTCGCTTCCGGAAGTTCCTATCGGAGAATCCTGAAATAGGAGCTCCCTCGGCAAATGCGGCGTGTGATGCGATCAGATGCTGGAAAATGGAGGTTGGTCTTGACCTTAGAGGCAGGCAGGAGCCATATTACCTTGCAGGGCACGGTGACGGTGGCATTTTAGCAGAAATGTTTCCTTGCAGGCGTGCATGATGGAGTGAAGTAATGATCCGAAGGCGGGGAGGAGGGAGGGCATTTGGAGAAGGCAGATGTTCTTAAAGCCTGTGGCCGTGGGACTCAGAAACAACTTGAAGACAAGGTCAACAACACAGACATCCAACTCTTTACCGTGGCCATAGTACTTCCTGTTATCTCATCCCGTTTGGTTCATACAAACAAGTCCTTGGAGACAGTCTCATTAGTCCCATTTTACAGCTGAAGAGACTGAGACTCCAAGGGGCAGACTTGCCCCCACTTGCCCTTCTGAACGCAGTCTGCGCAGAGCCCGGGCCTTGCCTTTCCCAGTCCTCTGCTCCTGCTGTCCTGTTTACCTACCTCTTCTCTTCCTGGTAGTGTTTCTCATATCTTCCTTGGGCAGCACCAGTGGGTGCTCAGAAGCTTCTTAGGGAATGGACACTAGGAGCAGTCAGCGCTTCTCAGTAGCCTGCTGTGCAGTTTTGAATGACTAACCTCCCCATGCTGACACCATGTCCTGTTCTCTGCCCTCCCTAACCTGCCTATCAATACATACCTTCAGGGGCGCCTGGGTGGCTCAGTGGGTTAAAGTCTCTGCCTTAGGCTCGGGTCATGATCTCAGGGTCCTGGGATCGAGCCCCGCATCGGGCTCTCTGCTCAGCAGGGAGCCTGCTTCTCCCTCTCTCTCTGCCTGTCTCTCTGCCTACTTGTGATCTCTGTCAAATAAATAAAATCTTTTTTAGAAAAAAAAATACATGCCTTCAGCAAACAGACATGCCAGGCACGTCATAAGTGACGTGAGACCCAAGTGTTTGCCCATGGAGAGCTTACATTCTAAGGCAGCCCTGTCTCGTCAGGCATTCTGTGGTGATGAGAATGTTCGCGTCTGCACTACCAACATGGTGGCTACTAGCACTTGACATGGGGCTAGTGTGACAAGGAGCTGAATTTTGAGCTGTAGTTAGCATGTGGCTGGTGACTAGCACGTTGGTCGGCACGGTGTGCGTGGGACGTGCGTAGGTTGGTTTTCCGGACAGTAGCGAGGGGGACTCCAAGTGGTGCACTTAACTGCTAAGAAAGACAAAATACAGGGGGCCAGGAGTCTTTTTCTTGAGGGGCACTTGGGTGGTTCAGTGGGTTAAGCGTCTGCCTTCAGCTCAGATCATGGTCTCAGGGTCTTGGGATTGAGCCCCGCATCGGGCTCTCTGCTCAGCAGGGAGCCTGCTTCCTTCTCTCTCTCTCTGCCTGCCTCTCTGACTACTTGTTATTTCTGTGTCAAATAAATTAAAAAAAATTTTTTTTAATGTTTAAAGAAGTCTTTTTCTTGGAATAATGGAACCTGCCTCTCTACCCATCACTGCCCCCCGCCCAGGAGTAGAGACGGCCCTTCTAGCTTCTCCTTTTCTTAAGGAAATCGTCTTGCTGATAGACTAAAAATAGCACCTCATTTTCCTGAGGAACGCTTCCCTTTGGGTCTTAACTACTGAATCCAGAGCAGTAATTAGAGGAACCCGAGCAGTGTCGCCTGTGGGCAAGCAGCCGTCAAGGGGTCAGAGGGAGCTGGGAGAGGGTAAACGGTCCCTTCAGGGGGACATGAAGCAGAAGGGGCTTGAGATCGCCACCTCTAGCGCGGACTGCACTTTGAAAGGGCTGCTTTCGGTTGTGCTGGGAGCTGGAAGTGTGTGGCTCCGGCTTTGGTCTCCGGTGTCCGTTCACACCGAGGACTCTCATGACCCCTACCTTCCGTCCCTTGCAGATCACTGGTCGTGATCAGCCCATACTTGGCAGCTCTGCTTTATCTCTTATTCCTTAAGGCTAAGGAAACAGCCTAACTTCCTCCCCCAACAGGTAGAAGAAGAGCATCGCCAGCAGACAAACTCATAGGCTGTTAGAACCAGCCAGAAGGGGCCTTGGCCATCTGTCTCTCTTCATTTTTCCATAGTCCCTGGAGCATTAGAGGACTCGCTCAAGGGCACACGGTGACAGAGCCAGGACTCATCCTGGCTCTGTCACCAGCTCGGTCCTCCACCCCCCCAACCCCCACTCCAGGCAGCACAACAGACAATCCAGAGGTGGGGGAGATCTGGGTTGTAGGGGTGCAGGGGTGCGTGACAAGGATTTGTGAAGTTCCAGGTTCTAAGTCAAGCTCTGCACCAATTCACCATGACCTTAAAGAAGTCACTTTTTAAAAAATATTTTATTTATTCATTTTCCAGAGAGGGGGAAAGAGAGCATAAGCAGGGGGAGCAGCAGGCAGAGGGAGAGGGAGAAGCAGGCTCCCCGCAGAGCCGGGAGCCGGATGCAGGGCTCCAGCCCAGGACCCTGGGATCATGACCTGAGGGGAAGGCAAACGCTTAACCGGACGGAGACTTCCAGGCTCCCTAAAAAGTCATTTTTCCTCTCCACACCCCAGTTCCCTGCTCTGTACCATGGGAAGACTGCATGACATGTCCCCCTTCCCCGTCCAACGGGGAATATCTCCAGATGGTGGAAGAAGTTTCCACAGAACCCCAAAGCTCGTGAGCACACTTAATGAAGTTAATACCTGCTGTCACCTTAAACCGCACATCACTGTTGTTGAAAAAAAAAAAAAAATTCAGCTGAGTACATGTAAAGATAATTGGCTTTATTGGACAGTTTGTGAATCAGGCAGCATCCCATCTGGCCAGCCAAGGGGGAGTCCTCAGGAACCATTCAAGGTGGAAGGATCATCTAGGCAGGAACAGGACTGGGTTTACAAGCAAAAGAAAAGGATTATTCAAGGCAAGGTCACTTTCCCTTAAGGGAAGGCAGGATTTTGTGGGCGGGTTTTGTACTTTTTTTTTTTTTTGGTTGTTGTTTTTATCAGGCAGATTCCCTCTTTAGTGCTGATCGGGGTTTTCCAGGATTGGTTTAAAACTTCCCTCCTGGGAGAGGCTAGAATTGCAATTAGAAAAGTCTCTATTGGCTTCGCTGAAAGGGACACGCTTTAGGGCTTGTTTCTTTCTTTCCTTCTTTTTTTAAAAAAGACTTTATTTATTTGTCAGAGAGAAAGAGAACACAATCAGGGGGAGCAGCAGGCTGAGCAGGCAGAGGAAGAAGCAAGCTCCCCGATGAGCAGGGAGCCCGATGCGGGACTCGAGTCCTGGACCCTGGGATCATGACCGGAGCCGAAGGCTGCAGCTTAACCACTTAACCAATGGACTGAGCCACCCAGGCGTCCCTTAGGGCTTGTTTCTTGATAACCCTGTGAATTCAGTTTAATACATTTGCAAAAAGAACAGGCGGCTTCTTCCCCCTCCCAGATTCTTTTTTTTTAATTTTTTTTTAAAGATTTTATTTATTTATTTGACAGAGTGAGAGAGCACAAGCAGGGTGGACAGTGGGGAGAGAGAGGGAGAAGCGGACTCCCTGCCGAGCAGGGAGCCCAATGCTGGGCTCGATCCCAGGACCTGGGATCATGACCTGAGCTGAAGGCTGACACCTAGCGATCTGAGCCACCCAGGCGCCCCCCCCCCTTATTTTTTTAAAGGAAAGTGAGGATCAGGTTGTGGGTCTAGGGACGTGGGGGAAACAGGTAGGGTTACAGAATGTGGCAGTTCACAGAGATGGTCTGGCACAAGGGACTTTGCCAGCCAGGTTCTGGAGAGCCTACAGTGTCCATGAGAATCATTCTGCCGAGAAAGGCTTGAATGATGCCAGAGTGGTTCTCAGCCCTGAACTCCCCAGCATTCCCGCCCGCTGAGAGGAAGGCTTAACAGGCAGGCGGGAGTGAGTCATCGAGGGTCCTCTTCTGTGCTGGGGACAGTCCATTCAGCCATCGTCAACTCAGGCTTGAGGTACTAGGATTCTAAGCCTGGATTTATATTTGGAAAAAAAGAACACCAGACTGGAAAGCACTTTTGTACATCTGTGGTTACAGACAAATCTGGTCTAAACATAGGTAGTTGATTATAACCTGCTTTCAGCTTTCGCTCACTGGTTAATTTGATTGTCCGGTTCCTGGGTTGGGAGCTAAGGGCAGGAACGGATTGTAGCTGAACAGTGCAGGGTCCCCCTCCCTGTCACCACGGAGGGCGCGGGCACAGGATACAGGTGCTCCTGGGGGATTCACTGGGTAAGCTGGTTAAGGAAGAGAGTCGCTTAATTAGGATGGAAGGAATCAAGCCTGACATTTAGGCAGAAACACTAGTGCGTTCTGGTGTAAGAAGATTCAAGGCTGACGGCAGTTGGGGTGACATTTGAAGGTGGCAAGAAGAATGAACTGTGTGAAAAATCCGAAAACACTTTTGCCCTTGAAACCCACACAGTTACCCAGAGATGAGTCAGGTCTGCTTTGTGCACCAGACACACGGGACAATGTCTTAGTAACTGGACTGGATTCTTGCACGTCCCTAAGTTAAAGCCCTAACAATACTCCGCCTCCCTCACCAAGCTTTTCGGCATCCTTAGCTTTAAAAAATAGCTCCAGGACGTGCCTGAAGCTCTCAAGAAGGTATTTTTAAGTGAGCAAAGGTGCCTAGGCCAGTGCCAGACACACAGTCCTTCCAGCACTTTCTTCCCCTGCCTCACCCCCACGGCACACCATTATCTCCAGCATCTAATTCCTAGAGTCTAGGGACTGGGGTACAGCTGTTGGGCTCTTTGCACATGCCCATGCCTTCACATTAGCAGTGGTTCTAGCCGTTCTCCAAGGCTGTAGTGCCCCAGTGTGGAGGGCTCGGGTAGGGCCTGGGGCCACCGGGGTAGAGGAAGTCAAAGTGGGATGTGTAGGACCTGAGGTCAGAAGTTTGGGCACCACCTTGCTGTGGAGCCCAAGGCAGGCTGATGGGTGGTCTCTTGACCCCGCACCCCGTAAATGGGCTCCCAGGGCCTCTCGGCAAATTAGCACCTGCTCAGGAAGTGGCATTGATCACAGGAAATTAATCAGCACCATCTAAGCAAAAGAGAAAAAGACACAGCATTGTAAGGTGCCAAGAGCCGTATCTTAACATATCAACTATTAACACATCTTAAAGTCACAGACGCACACATGTGTAGTCATGCTCAGAGGGCCTGACAGGACATGGAGATCAGTAGATAAATCTAGATATTCCAAGCTGTGGGGTACTAGGCTGTCCATTCTCTATCCATGAGATAAAATTAGTAATTGCCTTGGGGTCCCTCTCCCTTTCCCTCCTAAAGCTCATGAGGTGTAAGGGCTCTAAGCCCTCAGAAGCCCAAGGGGAAGATGAGATCTTGTTTTGTTTTGTTTTAAGGACTTTATTTATTTATTAGAGAGAGAGAGTACACACATGCACCAATGGGGTTGGGGCAGGGAGGGGACAGAGAAGCTGACTTCCCACTGAGCAGGGAGCCTGATGGGGACTCCATTCCAGGACCTTGAGATCATGACCTGAGCCAAAGGCTGACACTTAACCACTTAAGAGACTGAGCCATGCAGCACCCCCTCACCTCCCCTCTGCCCCCGGGCCCAGATCTTACTTAAAAACAGCCACCACACTCAGCCGTTCCTTTGAGCAAGGCTTCCTCAGGGCCCCCAAGCAAGCAAATGTGGCAGTGGGTTACTGCTCCCCAAAGCACATGACACTAACTTCTCTGAGCACCAGGAGCTGAGGCAAAGGGGAGAATGGTCTGGGGCCTGGGGCTGGGCCAGCAGACAGATGGTTGGCTGGAGGGTTTGGGACCCTTCTCACTTTCTAGTGTGTTTGGTAAAGTCCCATCTGTGATCTTGAATGTGCCGTCATGAAAGGGGGAGGAGTAAGTCATTTAGGAAATTCAGCCTGATCTTTCAGCAGCCCAGCAGAGTTGAAACGGTCAGGTAGAAGTTCCTAGGATTTTAACCACAGCACAAACCTCTGAGGTATCAGCCAGGAACTTTTGTCTTCCGGAAGGACTCCCATCCTGGAAAAGACCAAAGCTGGCTTAACTTTTGCAACAAAAGCTGGCGAAGGCAGTCAGTGGCCCCGGGGCAAAGGAGCCAATGCGGGGGGGGGGG
>NC_081557.1:87230499-87256051 GCF_022355385.1 Mustela nigripes | reverse complement strand
TTTTTTTTTTTTTTTAATTTATTTTTTATTTATTCTCAGCAGAACAGTATTCATTATTTTTGCACCACACCCAGTGCTCCATGCAATCCGTGCCCTCTATAATACCCACCACCTGGTACCCCGAACTCCCACCCCCAGCCCCTTCAAAACCCTCAGATTGTTTTTCAGAGTCCATAGTCTCTCATGGTTCACCTCCCCTTCCAATTTCCCCCAACTCCCTTCTTTTACCCAGAGTCTCACATCTGTAGAGCTGTAGATCCCAGCCCCACTCTGACTCTGGGTTGGTGTCCTAGCCAATCCATTCCACCCTCTCCCTTAACTACCAGGCTGTGACTCCTGGACATGCAATGGTTTCTTTTCAGATCACATAAATCTTTCACCTTTTACTACATCAACTTTCAATGGTGGCAGGAAAGAGATGAGGATGTATTTAAGGTGAAGGAATCAGGCCAGTTAGTTTCAGTTAGTTCTGGGATTCGGACTTCCCCTCTCCTGCGTTAAACGCCCACATCATCCCCTAATGCTGAGCAACTCATACCAGCCAATGCCCAGTGGGTGTTGCTCTCCTTCCTATCCCCCCTTTCCTGAAGAGCTGGACATCCATTATTTTTCTGTTACTCTGCACTAGCAACTTTGTGACTTGAAACACACACATTTACCATTTTCATGGTTTCTATCCAGCAGGAGTCCAGGCTTGGCTGGGTGCTCTGCCCAGAGTCTGGCTGCATTTAAGCTGTCGGGCAAGCTGTGTCCTCATCGGGAGGCTTCACTTAGGATCCTCCTCCAACTTCATTCAGGTCGCTGGCAGAATTCATTTCTTTTCGGTTGTAGGACTGAGTGTCCCAGTGTTTTTGCTAGATGTTGGCTAGAAGCCATTCTCTTAGACACCACCCAGAGGTCCCTGCCATGGGGCGCTCTCCATAAGCTGCTCACAGTACACTGCCTCATTGAGGCAGTGGGAGAACAAGTCCCTTAGAGCCTTATATGCGGGTTATAATGCAATCATGGGAGCAGCACATCACCTTTGTCCTATTTTGTCGGACAGAAGTCGTGGTTCTCATCTGTACACTATGGCGGAGGGGATTACACAAGAGAGTGAATACTAGAAGGCAGAGATTACTAGGTTCTCACCTTAGAGCCCAGCTAAACCCTTATCAACTTTGTGAAATTCATGCTTTTTTAAAAATGTATTTAGAACCCATTATGTGGGTTGATTAACGTCAAGCTCAGTTGATTAACGTCAGGCTCTTGATTTCGTCTCAGGTCGTGATCTCAGGGTCCTGGGATTGAGCCCCATGTCTGTCTCCACACTCAACTCAGAGTCTGCTTATTCCTCTCCCTCTGCTCTTCCCCCTGCTCACCTCTTTGCTCATGCCCACTCTCTCTCTCAGATCTTAAAAATAAAAAACCTATATGTGCCAAGTACTGTAGCAACTGTTGGGGCTACAGAGGAAACAAGAAATGGTTTCTGCTTCACATAGCTCACAGTCTGTTGGGGAAGATCAGTGGCTTAGATAGAATGTGGAACGTGCTGCAGTCACGCACAGGGTGTTTGGGGCCAGACCCGTCAGAGGACCACTTCCCAGAGGAGATAAAATCTCCGTGGCATAGATGAAGGATAGTAAGCCGTAGCCAACTGACGGTAGAGTGGGCCTCGCAGAGGAAGGACCAAACAGGAAAAAGGGTTAAGCCTGAGACAAGAGTCAGGGAACAGAGTGCTTGAGGGCCAAGTTGAGCCCATGGCAGGCATCGCACGCATGGTAGAGAGTTTATACGCATTCTTGGAGATGAAGATCTTTAAAAATCAGAAGGGGGGCACGCCTGGGTGGTTCAGTGGGTTAAAGCCTCTGCCTTCGGCTCAGGTCATGATCCCAGGGTCCTGGGATCGAGCCCCGCATCGGGCTTTCTGCTCAGCAGGGAGCCTGCTTCCCTTCCTCTCTCTCTGCCTGTCTCTCTGCCTACTTGTGATCTCTGTCTGTCAAATAAATAAATAAATAATCTTAAAAAAAAAATCAGACAGGGATGCTTTATATTGGACCCTGGATGGCTCAGGTGCAACCCTTACTGACGCCTATTTTTGCTCCTTGGGTTGCATGTGTATTGGCCATCACCTCATTCAGCAAATTCCAAGACCATCCCCTTCTTTTTCTAGTTTGCATTTTAATCTCTGCAAATCTCTTGAAATAAGCAGTCAGCACAGTGGGATATGACCTGGGAGAGATTTGCTCGGGTGGAGTTTGGGACACCCTTAAGACTCAGGGGTGTCCCTCTGCCTTATGTTCTCCTTCAAAGTCCACCCAAGAATCCTGTGATAATAACCCAGCCTCCTAGTTGAAGACCCTCAGCTGAATTCTTCAAATTCAGGACTTACTGTTGTTTACCCACACATACTCCTTTTGAATCTGACCCCATTCAATGGAGGGGGAGACAGAGGGCAGATAAGGCGTCTGGGGACTAGCATGTGGGTTTGAAAATAAGACCTGTTCTGACCATACTTCAGTGGAATTTGTTGGTAACAAAGCTCATGTGAAGTCAGAGAATGGAGTTCAGTTTGGACTTTGCCACGGATGTGTTGGGCAATCCTAACCAGCTACTGGTCAGAACCAACCGTGAAAACGTTTGATGATATCGTCATGAAATAACATAGTAGTTGATTGAAACTTACTGCACATCAGTTTTTAATATGTGTGAGCCCGTAGGCACTTGTAATCATAGGTATAGTCATTTATTTCATAAACATCGGTCAGTATCAAAACCTGTGGATACAGCTAAGGTATTTTGGGAGAAAACAATGTCAAAAACAATAAATCAGAGCCCCTACTCTTGAGAACTATAATATATTTTGTATTTTCAGTCATGACTATTTATTCCCTGCTCCACCTCTGCTACTAAATGACAACACTTAGGACTTCTCTCTTCCAGGAGATGTGAATGTGCAGAGAATAGCGATTCGCTTAGTGTTAGCCCAAGTACCTACAAGGAAGCAGTCTATGGGAGAAATTAAATATCATGGTTCTATAAAAAATTAAGTAAGACCTGTTTTGATCCCAGAACTGTCACTAACTGTATGCCTTGAGCAGCGTTCTTAATCTTTCTACTCCAGGGTTTCATCGTGTATAACATAATACGCACCTCACCAGACTGGTTTAAGGTTCAATAAAATACCTGTAAATCGCACAGCACATAATGGGTATTCTGTTAATGTTCACTTCCTTCTCTTTCCAAATAACCATCCGTTTGCTGAGGTGGGCATGTGATAAGCTCCCTTATGGGCGGGCAGGGGCCCTGTTTTCCTATTTTCATGTTCACGGTCCTCAACACAGTGTCTGGCTGCAGAGCTCGCCACAAGACAGGCTTACAGAAGGAGTGTTTCACTGAATGTACAAACGTGTGAATTGTCAGCTATTGGGCTTTTTAAAAAATATTTATTTATTTGAGAGAGAGTGAGCAGGGTGAGGGGCAGGGGGAGAGGGAGAGAGAATCTTCAAGCAGACTCCTCCCTCACTGCAGAGCCCTCAGGCTCGAGCCCAGGACCTGAGTCGAAATCGAGAGTCAGATGCTTAGGGGCACATGGGTGGCTCAGTTGTTGAGCATCTGCCTTCGGCTCAGGTCATGATCCCAGGGTTCTGGGATCTAGCCCCACGTAAGCCTCCTTGCTCTGCAGGGAGCCTCCTCCTCCCTTTCCCGCTCCTCCTGCTTGTGTTCCCTCTCTTGCTGTGTTTCTCTCTGTCAAATAAATAAATAAAATCTTTAAAAAAAAAAAAAAAAGAGTTGATGCTTAAACTGAGCCACCCAGATGTCCCAGGTGTTGGGTTTTATAGAAAGTTCCCATGGGAGACTGTCACTGTGCTCCCCTTACCATGATCAAGAAACCGTGGCCACCGCTGGTGCCGACTTCATCTGCTCTGGAAGACAAGTGGCCCTGTGGCTTGAGCTTACCCTGGAACAACCCGCCTTCCTGACCTGACCCAAGTTCTACAATCTCCCTAAGCCTTGCTCAGTGAGGGAAATAAGGACACCGACCTCCAAGCGCTGAGTAAGGAGCCAGTGAGATCACTTATATTTAAACTGTTGAGTGCAGCCCTTATTCCTAGTCAACACTCAGTACCTGTCCGCTAACACACCATGTACATGAAGAGGTTCAGAACAGTGGCCACGGCTCTGTTTGGTCCGCACTTTCCTCTCACCTACCAGGGCTGAGCCAGAGCCTCTTCCTGTAGCTTTGGGGTGAAACCATTTTGAGGCACTAAAAATCATCCATGTTTAAGTATTTTTAGCTGATTTGAGTGGCTTAGAGAGGAAGGAAGTGGAAATAGGAGAAGAAAACAGATGACCTCTACAACCTGAAAGGACTCCTCATTTTCATCTGGTTTTCCCTGATCTCTTATTTGCGGGGGGGGGGGGGGGCTTTACCCTCTCTGTGTTTGAAATCCCACCTGCCGCTTGTTGGAGCGCAGAGCTCCAGTGGAGGAACGGGGTGGGGGGGGGCGGGGGGGCGGGGGAGGTCCCCAGTCACAGCCCTGCCCTGCACTCCACTGTGAGCCTAATGCACTTCTTCAATAACAACAAGGAACTCTGCCTTGTTGAGGAAGCCCTGCCTCTCAGGGCTGTTAGGAGGATCCTCCAGTGATGACATAAAAGTCTTAATAGCATCTTCACTATGGCGCCATTTTTCTCAGTGAGCTCCCTCCTCTTCCTGGGCAGTCCCTGCCTCCTTGAGGGCAGTCACTGCCTTCTTGGGCTCCTTGTCTTCCTGCAGTAGCTTCCCTGCCTTCTGCGTGTCTCCAAGCACTTCTGCCCCAGGCTGCCAGCCCGAAAGGCGTCTGGGGGCTGGCCGTGGCTCTGTATTAACCTCCGCCTTCCCCGGTGCCCCACGGGGACACACCCTCTTTTATCTGGTGACACCTTTGCCCCCAACCAGCTGGGCTTGCCTCTGCAGGGACTCAGAGACTCCACACAACAGACACTGCCCCGCCAGGGGTGGCTGATTTCCCTGGTTTTCTATAGAACCCGTAACCTAAAAACAGAACCTTCTGGACTGAACACAGTCTGAGAAATGCTGCCTTCACCGTGGAACTGAACGCAGCGGCTAGGCGGGGTACCAACCCACACTCCACTGTTGGGTATCTCTTAGAGAAGGAGAAACGGATGAAAGCATGCAAAAATGGTCAAGTTCCAGGGGAGGGAGAGAGTCCTAAAAATATAAATCGTGGCCATATTTACCGAGGACCCAGTATAGGCAGGGGACTGTGCCAAGTGTGTTACTCTAACATACATGATTTCATTTACTCTGGTTCCGGGATTGCTGTGTCCCTGGTTTGCTGTGCTGTCCTTGGGCAAAACAGAGGTACCCTCTGATCCTGTTTCTTGGGGGGATAGCCATAGTTCAGCAGTTGCAGTTTGAAACATTTATCCTGTTCTCTTGGGAAGTACTTTAGCGGGGGAGAGAGGAGTACGGCACAGCAGCCCCATGCAGAGCCCCAGTAACTGAGGCTCTTAGAGGAAAAAGGGGCACCCTGGCCAGCCTCCCCCTTCTGCATGAAGACTGTTGACCCCCTGCTCAGAGCTGTCACTCCTCAGGTAACTTCAATGAGTGAAATCTGTCCCTGTGGGGCTCATAGCCTCTCAGTGACTCTCAACTTCCCTCCTCGTCTAACCTGAACCCCTTTGCCCGCCTCCAGACAGTCTGGCTTGTGTCCCCCTCTCCGGCAGACCAATAGTCACGCTTCTCTGGCTGACTTCCCCTCTGCGCCTTTTCTTGTGTTTTTGCCTGGAAAACTTTTCTCTCGCTGCAAATCCCATACACTCCTCAAGAGCGTGCTGCGTGGTTTTAGACTTTAGCAGAGAACGAATATGGGTCTTCCAATGCCCAGTCTTGGGATATACCTATTAGCATGGAACTTACATTTACTCTAGGAAAATGGCAAAGATCGTTAGTTAACATGCAGAGGCATGGGGACAAAGTTATCTTTAGGTGCCTGGTAGATGCTGGGCGCTGTCCTGAGTTCTTCAAGTAGAGTATCTGATATGGATATTAATCCCCATTCTACCTCGCGAAGTAGGTACTGTTATCCCCACTTAAGAATCTGGGAAAATGAATCTTAATAATGAAATGGTCCATAGTCCCACAACTAGTCAGGGTTTGCCTCCCAAAGATCTACTCCTTTTACACTACAAACACTCTACTTGTGTCTCTGTGCAAAAACTCATTGATTTAGGGGGTCGGGGGGAAGGTATTGTCTAGATCCTAGGGAGACTTAGAGGCAGAAAGAAATGTTTTATTATGTCACCACCCGTGGTCTAATGGCTGGTTTCCCAATTACAAACGGCTGCCCCCCAGCAGCGGAGGCCAAGCTGCAGCCCCTTTTTAGCAAGAACAAAACAGGGCCACTCCATATGGGCTGCTGGGCCCCGCCACAGAAAAACATCAGGGAACCTATGCGGCCTTCTCCCCACTAACCACCCCCCCAGGAGAGCGGCTTAATAGGCTCTTTATGGGTTGGCAAAAGAGTCTTGTTGATAGAAGAGAAAGAGGGGTGTCACCACAGGTTGGATTTCTTCAACTGGAAGGCCTTCTTAAGGCCCCCGAATGGCTCAGCATTCCACCCCCCCTTCTCCGATTAGCTTTATAAAAAAAAAAAAAAAAAAAAAATCCCCCGGCATTTTCCTTCCTGTTGGCTAGCCTTGTGGAGGTAGCGTCCCAGGCCCCCCAGCAGGCCTACTATCCCATTGATTGTTAGATGCACAGCTCTCAGACAGGCCACAGCCGCTGAAAGCCTAGCCATTAGCCTCAGCTCACTGAAAGGGTTCACCGCCAGGAGACTGATTGTGAAATTGGGTCTTTATGATCAATATATCTTTCTCCATTAGGTTCATTTCCTCCAAAGGAAATGGGCAGGGCCATTATGGTTTGTGTTTATTGATGCGCCCCTCCATGGCCTTCTTCGGCTTCATGGGGAGGAGGCCACAGGAGGCTGAGACCTCAGAGATGAGGTTGCTAAACTGAAACCCGCCAGCCTCTCACAAGCCTATCTTGCTGGCCTTGGTGATCAAAAAAAAAAAAAAAAAAAAAAAAAAAGTAGCTGGAATTGCTTGTGTGAAAGGAATGGAATGTGTTATTTCATTATGTAGGAAAGAGCACCCAACTCTACCAGGTAGAGAAGGTGGCATGGGTTTGGGTACAGTTAGAAAGAGTCCAGATACACAGAAGAACTTTCTGAGCACAAGAGCCATTAGGTAATCTGGAGACATTGCGGAGTCCCGTTAAGGTCTGTAAGAAGAAGATTCCTTCAAGGAACATGCTCAAAGGAAGTACAACCTTGTCTGGTCATGAGGAGGAACAGACCATCCAGTCTCTAGATCTTTTTGCCACCACAGAATTCAGCTTTCTGACTTACAGTTGCTTCTGGGGACCATTATGGATGTCACAACTTTCTTTCTCAACCTCCCTGTGCAGGCATTCATCCCTTTTCTCTTTGAAGATGAAAATATAAAGCATCAAATTGGGAAATCACTTCCTTTGGGGAAAGAGCACCTGAAAACTGGTGCCCATGCCTCCGCTCCTTCAGGAGCCCACTAGGGCCACAGCATCGGACCAGTCCTTGATTTTACTTCTGCCAAGAAGGTGGCTACAATGCCACCTCTGCTGTTCCTGGGCTTGTGTGGCTCTTAGCTGTTCCTCAAATGTTCCCCAATATTCATTTGATTTCTGACCTTCACTGAAAGGTGGTACTAAACCTATATGGATCTTATCAGCCACTGGTAGCTGAGAGGGTAACAATGGCAGAAAGCGAGGTCTCCATTAATGGGCAGTGATGGGTGTGAGGAGCTGCATGTACCTTCAGGGGTTCAAGGTGGTTGGTCTGTAAGCATCTCCTCTCCTTGACCTGGACTCATGTCTGCTCTGTATTCCGTGTCCATCCATCCTCACAACGTATTGCCTTGCACGTGGGCGATACTCCACCCCTCAAACAACCCACTCCAACAAGAGAGAAAGAGAAAGCAGGCTGGTCTCAGTTGGAGGTGGAACCAAACCTCCACCAGAGAAGAAAGTTAGAATCCAAGAGGAATGGGTATTCAGCAAACGCCCGAGAATCAAATCATTTCTGATACACAGAGAAAAGATAATAGGGGGAACTTCTCCCTTTTAGGTCAGCAGGGATGTTTTTGGATTTTGTTTTGTAGTCAGAAAAGCTTTCTTCATGCCTGGATTAGCTTCTTCAGAGAATAGGTTTGATTTTACTCACTCTTATTTGAAGGATAAGAGGGAAGGTCTCTGCTGATTGAGCTGAGGTAAAAGTGCAGGCAGACAGATGCTAATATTCTCAACATCTCCAGCTCCCTCTTCTGCCAAAGAACCCTATTCCAACCTGGAGGGCACCCAGGAGGTGGGAGCAGATCTCCACGATCATACCTAACAGAAGGGATAGAGGCCCCTTCACCCTGGGCTTCCAGAGAAGAGGAAGCTCGCTGGGAGGCAGTTGGCAGAAATGCTTCTTCTTAGAGCTGTAGGCTCAGAGCTGGGTAGTATACTTCTTTCACTGATTCAGAACTTGGCCATAACCTCCGGAACCAGCCCCTGGATTGGGACAATCACAGAGATGACCGGACAGCTGACCTAGAGGTGTGAGCTGCCCAGGACCAGGAGGCTTCTTAGCAATGCCAGCTTCATTGTCTTTTCCCCCGAGGATTTAAGTCTGCGAAGTGCCTGGTGCACGGAAGGCCTCCAGTCGTTACTGACTTACCGTTTTTCTCCCCCTGGAGAAGCAGATGTGGAGTCCCCTGCTTGCCTCTGTTCTTAGGATCGCTGTCAGCCTCAGCATCCCATTAAGCCCCCTCACATCCTCCTCTGAAAACAGTCTGCACTGTGCAGGCAATTCTCCATAGAACACAGTCAAACCCTCTGATATTTCTACCTAAAACCACATTACAAAACAATGTCTATTCTCAATTTCACCCTAAAAGAATCCTTCAACTTCACTTAGTGAAACCACTGGCCTCTTGATACGGCTGGACTCTCCAGCCAAGAAAAATAGAAAGTGGGTTCTACCTAAGTTTTGCGCACTCCCCAGTCTGGTGTAGATCATGAAACTAATTCCGAGGAAAGGGAATGAGGTGCCTGACTAATTAGGTCATTTTTTAATTGAATTCAAAGTATTAGATGTGGAATATTTAACAACCGGTATTCTGGAGGTTGAGAGCATTTTTTTTTTAAGTCCTGTGGTGAACATTCAATGTGTCTAATATTTGCAATTGTCTTGGCTATGTGGAGGAAGGATCTCATTGTCAGTGCATGGGAAGTTTCATCCACTTGGAGGATTACATACTGGACCTTTTGTCTTCTCTTTTCTGACATAACTAAGTTTTGGGTCACGGAGAACCAAAGCACAGGGCAAACAATGT
This sequence comes from Mustela nigripes, assembly GCF_022355385.1. NCBI lineage: Eukaryota > Metazoa > Chordata > Mammalia > Carnivora > Mustelidae > Mustela > Mustela nigripes. The sequence continues at coordinate 87,246,649 of NC_081557.1, read as the reverse complement.
GGAGGGCAGTGGTATGTGTTGGTCAGCAATCCAAGGCCAAGGGCAAACAACTTCAAGTCACTGGAATGTTCTACTTAACTGAATCAAGGTCTTGTTGCTTTAAGGGAATGTATTTCCTTATATGTTTCCTTATATATTTGTTGTTGCTTATTGTTTTTCATTGCTTATTTTTTGTTCCTTACTGCCTTTTGATTCAAGTGTCAGGTATTTGAATTTTGTCAAGGGTAAGAAAATAGGGGAGGGACTCTCTTCTGAAAGCACATAGAGATGAGCTACCCTGGAGAACCTGGGGGTCTGGGCCAAGCTGTCTCCCTGACCTGGGAAGCCTTGAGTCTTCACTGATCTCAGACCTAAGTGATTTGGGAGCTAAAGGTACGCCTTAGACAGGAAATAGAAACTCAGTGAGTAGCCTGAGAGACATGTCTGACTTACAAACAGAAGGAGACAAGGAATCCTAGTTAAGCTAACAGAAGCAGCTTTAGGGACCTGGTTTTCACAATTAGACCCAGCGTCTGGCAATGGTATTTGGTCTAGCTATCAGCATAGAACAATAACGGAAACTGTTGATGCTCACCCCAGGCCGGGCTTGTCTGTACTGCATTTTCACTCATCCGCACAGACATTCAAGCTACCATCCCTCACCAGCCTCCAAGCTCTGCTCAGTCAGCCGTCCACACACTTTCCCAACGTTCCCATTATTATTCCAGTTCAACCTCTCAGTGGCCCCCATCTGACCTTTTGCCAAGGAAGACCTTCCAAACAGCCTCTGGTGTGCACTTTCATCTCCCTTCAGGCCACGCATCACAGGCAAATCTGATCAGGCCTCACCACCTTCGCTGCCCTTCCCTGTGGCTGCCAACATGTACTGTGATTGGGTCCAGCCTCTTTCAAATGGCACAGTCGCTTGTGAGTGTCCCCTGCCTACCTTTCCAGCTTCTCGAACCTTCTTCCGGGCCTCCCATTTTTGCTCCAGTGTCACCAAACTAATTTCTCTGTGTTTCCTGTCTTCATGGCTTAGCTCCTGCCATGCACTCTACTTCCAGTCCCTGCCCCCTTCTTTTCGCTAGCCAGCTCTTACAACACTTTAAGATCCGAACCAACACCATTTCTTCTAGGACAGATTCCCAAACTTTGTCAGTTCACAACACCTTCAGCATCTCAGTCATTTTTACATTGAGCATGTAGGCCAACATAAATACCTAACAGTTCTGTTTCTTTAGCAGTTAGATCCAAACAACAGAACAAGTATTTACCCCCTAACAACCCAAGAGCCATGAGAAAAATACACAAAATGGAAAGAAAAATATTTTACTTCCCTCTTAAATGACCGCAACCACTTATTAATGGGATGTGTGTGTCTGTTGGGCACTACACAGATGTCCAAGCCTTAGAATCAGGTTAGACAATGCTACTCTTCTCTCCTGTTCCACATTGGTTTTCCCTGGGTACTTTTTATCATAGCAGTTAGCAAAATTCCAGCTTCACAAAGAGAGGACATCTAGAGGCATGCAGCACAATCTAGTGAAACTAACTCCCTCCAGCTAGTAGCTTATGGGATGTCCAACACGTGATAAGGATTGCTATGTTTCCCTCAAACAGTTAGAATGTCCCGTGGCTCCTCTTGCAGTTTGCTGCGGGGTCCCAACCTAGGGTAACTCAAGTGTCCAGTTTAAGAACTTAGGCCCCAGAAACCCCTATTTCATCTTCTTTGTATGCCCAGTGCTAATACAGTGTCTGACATACAGCTAGTGTTTGGCGGAGAGGAACTGAACTGCCCAGGGAACCAAAGGGCACAGTGGAACCCCAGAGAACCGGGGTGGTTGCAGAGGAAACCAGGCTGGGTGACTATTAAACAGGACATCCCAGTTCAGGCTCAAAACCCATGAATCTGGGAGGGAGCAGGAATCTTGCTGGACTCAGACATGGGGCCGAACACGAGTATGGGACCCAGAGGCGATGGTTCCCAAAAGAACTCCCACCAGCCAAACTTTATTGAGTGTAGCTTTCTGAACTAAACTCTTGGTTGTGTTTTTGGTTCTCATTTGGTTTGCTGGTAAGAGCTCCTGGGGAGGAAGCAGAGGAGGGAAGAAACAAACCACTTTGTCTTAGGCAAACCAGAAAGGGATTTTTCCTTTCCAGCCCCCTTTAAGGCTCGAGGGCATCTCTGTGACCCTGGTGATGGGGCAGAGCCGGGGCCTTGGGGCCAGACCACCCTAGAATCTAAAATTCAGCAGAGCTAAGAGCAAACAGTGGGAAGGATCCCAGCCAGAGCGAAGCAAGGCCACGGGTGGGTGCTGCTGGTTCCTCCCATCTGGGCCACTATCCTTCCAGCCGCTTGCCTGGAGTTTCCCATGAGCCACTGCTTTGATCTCACTGGTGCTTCGTCCCCACCATTAGCAAGACATCCGATTTTGCATTATGTTTTCCCCCTGCTTCCTGCTAAGAATGAACCCTAGGCATAATTAGGAAGGTCAGGACCGGGGTCAGAGAGATCAAACGCACGTTCCCCAGTAACAGCTGCAGCAGGTCACTGGTCCCCATGACTCTAACCACAAAGGTCCCATCTGAATAATCAGTGGCTGCAATCCAATGGCTGGACCCCTCGCCTTCGGGTTTAAAGGGATGCTCTGCCTTTCTTGCTCAAGGTCTCCGACTCTCTGCCAACTTCTGAGTCACTCTGAGGGTAGCAGCTGCTCAGGCTCAGCCTGGTGTTTGGGGCGCACCCCGCACACCCCACTGTTCTTGGCACTGGTCCCATCGATGGGCCGTGGAGGTGGGAGCTCTATGGCAACAGTCTCTCTCCAGGGGGGGGGGGGGGGGGGGGGGCGGGGAGATGCGTTCTGCCACTGCCCATGTGCAGTCTGTTCTGTGGGCAGCGTTCTGGGAACAAACTCAGCCCAAGTCGTCGTCAGCCTGGCAGTGCATGAAGGAGTGGAGCCCTGCCTATGGTTTGTGACCCTGGGGAAGTGGTGACTTGACTCCTACCACCGTCCTGCCTAGAGAAGCACGTACCTCTTTGTTCCAGATCAGGAATGCCTTCCCAGAAACATTCTTCTCCCCCCCAAAAGGAAACTCACACACACACACACACTTTCACAGCACCTTCCTGTGCGAAAGTTCTTTCTGGTATCTGACTTGAGACCTTTGTGCTATAGCCAAAGCTGACTTGACTTTGGCTGACCCTCACTAAAGAAGGTACATCGCAGACGAGAACCTTCCACAAAATCGATGTTTTCTCAGACTTGTCTTCTTCAGAAAAAAGAATTGGGGTTTTCTTAATCTTTCCTCGGAGCCTTATCACCCAAACCTTTCATTATCTTCCTCAATTATATCTTTGAACCCTCTCCAGAACCTGTCTTTGGAGTTATGGGGACCATAACTTAATTAGATCTTTCATTTCCAGAGGACACTCCTAGTGCTTAAAGAAAAATGAATTAAATTTCAGTCAAATATATTTCACTGGGGGAAGGGCCTGGGGGAAAAAAAAAGAAATTGGATCATTTATATAAATAGCACATTGTATCACAAATGAGTTTTTCTTTTCCTACTTTTTGAAACAATGGGTCTTTTTTGGGGTGTCAGTGTAATTCCTGGGAGACTCTAACCTAAAAGACCATGATTTGCATTCTTTGTGCGTACGTGGCTTCTGGATCCGAAAGGGCGTAAGATGTGTGCCTCTTGTCTACTAAGTGGTAAAGGAAACAGGGCTGGTAATGTGGCAGCAATTAAGCATCTTATCCAGGTGTGGGATGAGTGTTGGCGGGGGGGCGGGGGGGTGGTCCCTGTGTGTCCAGCCTTTTTGGTACCAGCTTTTGTCCCAAAGGGGTTCTGAGGGGTCTGTCTCTCTTCTCCATAACATCAGCTTGCTTCTGTAATGCGGTTCTCCCTGCTCTGTAATGCTGTGTAGATTGCTTAATCCGGATCATTTGGTGTTTGGGCTCTGACTTTCATGGGGGAAGAGGTATTTATCTGATCTTTGGGCGGTGGAGCAGAGTCCCAGAGCCATGGCAGCGGCCGGGCTGCTCTGAGCATGTTACTTCCTTCCCCAGAGCTCTCTCCTTGTGTACAGTAAAGAATCCGGGCTCACAGACGATCCGAGGTTCTTGCCGGTCGGCCCTCTGGGGTTCCTGGCACCAGCCTTCTAGTTGCTCCATAGAGAAAGCCCAGGAGATGGACTGGGGCGGGGGGGTTGGGTAGGGGGACTGGGTGCGGCAGCCAGTTGAAAAAAAATGTGCTTGGAGTGTGTCACCTAAAACTAGAATTCCCTCTGCCCTCCCCCCTCACCTCCCTCAGGAAGCTGAATCTGTAGGGCACAAGGGACAGAGATGGTCATTTATTGGTCAGCTCCATGGCCTCGGGCAAGAGGTTGAGGCTCCTTATGGACACCCCTCACTATGGAATAGATGTACTGTCTACCCCCACTGCAAACCCCCCCACAGTCCTGCCTGGGGGAGTCTACACTCTTCAGATCCCACTCAAAATGCCACTTCCTCAGGGAAGCCTTCCCTGACCCCTCAACCCAAGCTCGATGTCCCTGTCCTACGTCCTTAGGGCTCCCTGGGCTTTCCCTTCATTGCACTCAGCGCCCATGTAATTCGTTATCTGCACCACGATGCTCTCCTGCCAGCGCGACCAAAAACTCCAGGAGGGCCGTGACCACTTCGGTCTTGTTTTTCACGGTATGCCGAGAGCCCGGCACGGCACGGTTCAGTAGGCATTCCGTGAGCACACACACGCATGGAGCAGAACCAGTGGGTGAGTAGCAAAGCTGGCTACAAACCCAGAACTCTCTGGCTCTCGGACACCTCCAAGTTCAGACGCTGTCCTCAGAGGCATGTGCTCAAGGTCCTCACTGCCGTCGCTCTCCTGGGACACCATCGCCCTCCTGGGACGCCGCCTCCCCGGGAACAGTTCTCCAGCAGGGGGCAGGGGTGGTGGCCTGGTCCCCAGAGAGGTCTAAGAGCCTTGGGAGATGGTGGTGGTGGTGGTTGGCGGTGGGTGGGAGGAGTCGCTGAATGGAACCAAAGTTAATGTCCTTGCGGGCCTTTAGCGCCACTTTCTAATGTGCTTTGCCAAGGGCTTCAAGCAACAAATCCCGCTCAGCAGGGGATCTGGGTCAGTAGGAGTGGGTGAACAGGAAAGAGGACAGACCGAGACATGACAACCTTTAGGGAAACAAAAATAAAATTCTAATGTGGAAACTGCTCAAAATAGATCGCACGGCTGTCAGGCTGCATGCAAATCCAGTGCTAATTACATGGAAATTAAGTACATGTCCTCATTTCCATATGCCTTGCTATGACCCTGGGTTGGGGGGGGGCTGGAGGGGCGGGGGGGGGGGGCAGGATCCTGCCGCAGGTGTCTCCCCCACCCCGCCGAGGAGGCTGGGGTGTTGCCTACTTCACACTCTTGCCACGATAGTGAGAAAAGCTGATAGGAAGCTAAAAATACTAACAATAGAAATTTGATTTTTTCTTCCAGACAAAAAGCCTTGGCATCCACAGGAGGAAGAAGTGTTCAGGCAGCATGTGACTGGTTGGTATGAAATAAATAAATAGAGAAAATAGCATATAATTAGCTCTGAGTGTATGTGGAAGAGCGGGGATGTGCAGCCTTTCTCTAATGGACCATTGGGGGAGGGGAGCGGCGGAATGAGCCAAAAGACCATGTGACAAGCCCGTTTCTCAAGCCAGTTGCCTCCTCAGCCCCAGCCCCAGGATGTGCTTTTCCTTACAGCTGTTTAAAGAAATTCAAAGCATAGCCAAGACGGGGCCCTTATCACAATATCTGCCATTATTAGTCACTTAAAGATACACTTTAGGGTAGGGGGATGCTAGGTAGATAAATTAAAAGAAAAAAAGTCTTGCTTGCATTGTAGGACATCACTACCCAGGGCAGCCCCCACAGCCTGTGCTCCTGACGCTTCCCATATGTTTGGAGGCGTGTGGGTTTAATGGGGGCCGAACTGAAGGGTCAGACGGGGTTGGAACAGCCCTAGTGGGCTGGGAAGTAATTCGGAGCATATCTGGAGTGACTGTAGGATTTTTGAGGGAGTTGTGGGATGTGGATGTAGTAAGACATTGGAGAGTTGGTCATGTAGTATGAGCTTTGAGGGATGGGTTTTTTTTTTTTTATTTTTTTAAGATTTTATTTATTTGTCAGAAAGAGAGAGAGCGAAATCACACAAGCAGGCAGAGTGGCAGGCAGAGGCAGAGAGAGAGGCAGGCTCCCTGCTGAGCAAGAAGCCCGATGTGGGACTCGATCCCAGGACCCTGGGATCATGACCTGAGCCGAAGGCAGCGGCTTAACCCACTGAGCCACCCAGGCGTCCCGAGGGATGGGTTTTTAAAGCACAAAAAATACCCCCTTGGCAGAGCCTGGGCTATAGAGCATGCGTATGGATCTGTCTCTGGGTCCTCCTTCCCCTCCAGTGTTCTCAAGTGGGGCCTGCTTGGCTCCCGTCTCTCTCTCTCTCTCTGGCAGGCTGTTCTCTCATGTCGGCGACCCCTTCCTGGATGACCCCCTGCCCCGGGAGTACGTCCTCTACCTCCGACCCACCGGCCCCTTAGCACAGAAGCTCTCTGACTTTTGGCAACAGTCGAAGCAGATCTGCGGGAAGAACAAGGCCCACAACATCTTCCCACACATCACCCTCTGCCAGTTCTTCATGGTGAGTCACAGACCACTCCCCCCAACCCCCCACCATGGGGAGCCCGGCTGCCTTACTCCCGCCAGCGCCTTGCAACCTGGGACCCGAGTCAGGAGCCTCCCAGGCAGCTGGCGGGGAGAGTCACGGGCTCCTAGGCTTGGATGGCCCTGCTCGGAATGAGTGAGGTCCATGGCTCCTTTCGCTCGCTCCCCTTTCTAAGACCTGCTGAGGCCCAGGAGCACCGCAGGTCTGTTGAGCCACCGTGATGACTGCTGGAGTCCAGGGACTCCAGGGGCAAGCCTGACCCACCGAGTCAGGACTTGGACAGGCAGCCACAGCCGTGAAACGAAGGCAGTGTCCACTCTTGTCCACTGTACGAGTAGATATGAGATGGGAATGACAGATGTACTCTACAGACAGCAGAGGTGACCTTAGCCTCATGGACAGACACGGTCCACGGGTCTGTCTCACCAGATCTTTCCAGAGACAGCAAAGATACCTGTGACCTTGGTCACAATCCCAGGGTCCTGGGATAGAGCACTGGGCTCCCTGCTGAGCGGAGAGCTGCTTCTCTCTCTCCCTCTGCCTGCCACTCTGCCTGCTTGTGCTCTCTCTCTATCGCTCTGTCAAATACATAAATAAAATCTTTTTTAAAAAAAAAATGATACCTGTGACCTGCCATGGTCACGTAATCCATCATCCCAGCTCTCAGAGGCCTTACTTAATGACTAAATTAAAGCCCCCGCACCATAATAAATATAAATACATTTCATCTACTTTGGTTTGCTGTGGAGAAGGAGCAGAACTGGTTTATCCAGGTATGTTGAAGAGGAGGCAGGACAGGAGCGTGTTAAGACAACATTTTCCAAAACATTATTTTGAGGTATTTTTTCCCCCAGCTTTTCTCTGACTCTTTAAGGTAAAAAATGTGTTCCTAACACCTTCTTTCTTACCGTTCACTTTGAAAATTAAAATAATTACCACTTCCTCTTAGTCATCCCAGGATCCTTCTCAAAAGCATTCAGAGTTTTAGAGATACTCCTCCCCCCCCCCCCACCCAGTGCTCCAAAGAGGGGAGGAGGATGACGTCACAGCTCTCTGAGCCTCATTCTTCCCAACTATCATGGGACTGACAGTCCAGTCAATTTCCAGTCGTCTAGGAGGGAGAGAAATGTCACAGATGATGGGAGGCCGTGGAAGGCACACCCTTTACCCTGGGATGCTGTGCTCTCCAGGCGCGTTCCCTCCTTCTCCCCTTCTGCTGGATGATCTTACTGGCAAATTACACAATGGACCAAGTCTTCTGTCCCCCACCCCCCGCCCCGCTGTACCTCTGAGCCCAGCCAGGATGCCTCCAGCTCCAGGTGGAGGAGACCATGAGCCCTGGAGCTGTCTCCCCTCTGAACGGAGTGTCTTGTCTTCCCCTGCCAGTGTGAGGACAGCAAGGTGGACGCCCTGGGGGAAGCCCTGCAGACCACGGTCAGTCGCTGGAAGTGCAAGTTCTCAGCCCCGCTGCCCCTGGAGCTCTATACCTCCTCCAACTTCATCGGCCTCTTCGTGAAGGAAGACAGCGCAGAGGTCCTCAAGAAGTTTGCCGCTGACTTTGCCGCAGAGGCTGCATCCAAAACCGGTGAGCTAACAGCCCTGAGTCCTGGGAACCAAAAAACTGGGCAGGAAAGGGGGAGGGAGGTATGGAGGAGCAGACTGGGGCTGGGAGCCTCGAGGTCCTGCAGGAACGCCGTCCGTTCCTGCAGCAGCCTTTGCCTCTTTGCCCCCTTTTTAAAAAACCAGCTACTGTTCTGCTAAGCCTCCTGAGAGAATGTCCAGGGCCTGCCCCGACACCGAAATTAAAAGCACACAATTGGCTGTGACACACTGAACTGGAAATGCAACGTTTGTAGCTACACCGTCTTTCCCATTCAGAGTTAAGGAACATTCCCGCACAACCTCCCCCTCGGACAGGCATTTGCCTGGGTCTCCCGGCTCACTCTGTGAGGACCCAGGGCTGTGCTTGGGTGGTGGGATCGCACAGTGAGCTGAGGGGAACCACTTAGTATCAAATAATGAATCCACTGAGCCAATGTCCACAACTCATAGAAACCCATGAGATGGGTCCCTAAAGCCTCAGCAGCCTGCCCCCAAATGTCACTCCTTCCAGATGTTTCTTCCTCTTCCCATGGCAGCTCTCAGTTCCAGCCAGCTGAGCTCTCCCGTCGGAGGAAGTAGCATAGAGAGGGACTTGGGACGCGCACTGACGTAGAAGCAGGAGGCACGGAAAGGGGACAAATGGGAGAAGCTGCCGAAGCTGTCCTGTCTGCCTACAGACGAGCCCACTTAGGTCGAAGAGAGCCTTGCTGCAGTGGGACAAACTGTCGGGTGGAGGAAGGGAGGCGCCGGCAGGGGTGCTTCCCTGTTGGCCCCTGGAGGGAGATCACGGGGATTTATTGGGGACCACTCTGTGTTTATCAGTGGAGCTTGCCACAGCGGAGGTGGGGGCAGGCAGTGTGAACGCAGGCAGGCAGGGAGGAAGGGCCAGGGTGTGTGCAGAGGACTGTGCGGAGCCCGAGCTGCGTGTGGGAGGTACAGCTGAATCTGAGCATTGAATCCAGCGCTGGAGGAGGCCCAGAGCTGGCCAGGGACCACCCCTGCCCCCCCCACCCCAGAGGTACCTCTCCTTAGAGGCCCTCCCCAGGTGCGCCTACTTCCCAGGGCCCAGACTCTGTCTTCTTATGTCCCTGGAGCCCGCCATCTCCTAGCTTAATATTTCAGTGAAATAACATAATAGAGAGGCAAATTATTTCCTGTTCTTATCCCTCTAATTCAGGGAAATGGCTCTTTTTCATCCCACAGTAGCTATTAACAAAACCACGAAAACTCCCACAAGACCCAAAACTGGTGTTGAGCCACAAAACCCAAATCCTTCACAAATGTGTAAAGCAGGTATGGGCCAGGTCTGCGGCCAAGATTCTGAAGGCACATGAGCCAAAGATAGGAGGCCCTCGCTCCCTTTCTTTGTAGGGCGTGGGAGGGCGGCTCCTCTCCCAGAGCTGCGGGCCCTCTCTAGAAGAGCCTGACCTTCTGGGTTTCCTGCCCCTGTGCGGCCCCCTGGTGGTGACTTGGAGAACTGCGTGGCCCTGCCCTGTGCAGCTGCTCCCGCTCCTTACCTCCGTTTTGTGCAGAGCCGGCCATCCCATCTTGGCCCTAGAACGGAAGCCTCAGTATTCTAGAGTGTTTTTGGCAGGCCCAGATTCCTTTAGCAAGTAGATTTAGTTCCTTCATGCTGGGTGGTTTAAGGAGTTCTGTGCATGTGTATTCAATCATCTACAAATACTAAAAGCCTGTGTCGTGCTGAGCACGGGGCATACGTTGTGAGCAGGACCCAGAAAGCCCTTGTCTCATGGGACTTGAAACCCGAGAAATCCACCGTAGCATAACAGAGATCCAACCGGTACTTCTTTCTCCGTGAGACATGAACAAGCCCCTTAATTTCTCAAATTCCCTACGTCCCCTCTGGTTGAATCTTCTGCGGTGTTCTAGCTTAGACAGTAGACGGATCTACCCCACGCAGAGATGTACGGAGGAGAACTAAAATCCACTGCCTTAGGTAGGTAGGTTGGTTTCTTTTATTACCCACAGGGTCTTAGAATAACAGTCTGGAGGGACGCCTGGGTGGCTCAGTTGGTTGGAGGACTGCCTTCGGCTCAGGTCATGATCCGGAGTCTTGGGATAGAGTCCTGCATCAGGCTCCCAGCTCCACAGGGAGTCTGCTTCTCTCTCTGACCTTCTCCTCACTCATGCTCTCTCTCACTGTCTCTCTCTCAAATAAATAAATAAAATCTTTAAAAAAAAAACAAAAACAAAAACAAAAAAACAGTCTGGATACTTCAAGCCAGTGGTTTTCAGTCGCGGATATTTCATCCTCCAGGGGCCGTGTGGCAATGTCTGGAGTCCTTTTTGCTTGCCACAACGCGGGGGGTGCTACCAGAAGCTAGTGGGTAGGGGCCAGGGATGTGCCTAAAGACCCCCCTCCCCAGTGCACACGACAGCCCCCACAGCAAAGAATTAATTCTGCCCAAATGCTGCTGGGGAGTGCTGTTTGAGACTTTGAAAATATTCCGTCTTCTTCCTCCGGTTCTGGTTCCTCCATCGGAGCTGCCCAGAAGCTAAGAGACTTGATTTCCACATGAGGGTGATACAGCTCCGGCCCCCAAAAAATCTCCGTTTCTGCATCAGTCAGCTTATCCTTCTATGTCTCGGTTTCCTTCTCGGAATGGCTGTCATAACCAGCGCGATAGGAGGAAAAGCCGACCCCCTTGGTGACCTCAGCTGATGCACGGTTCCTGCAGAGGAGTCGAATGGGTGGCTCTTCGCCTCTCAGATTGTAGGTTGATTCGGGGCCTTTTCCACGCTCCGCTCCCCTCATCCTGCCACCGTGAAGGAGGGAAACGGGTTTCACGTAGCTGAGGGACTCCCTCCTCTGTCCCTTGGGAGGCAGAACTGACCAGGGCAGGGCTCCGCCATGGCTGTGATGACCACATCCTAATACTGGTTTCCTTCCTTTTTCCAGAAGTCCATGTGGAACCTCATAAGAAGCAGTTGCACGTCACCCTGGCTTACCACTTCCAAGCGAGCCACTTACCCACCCTGGAGAAGCTAGCCCAGAACATTGATGTCAAACTAGGCTGCGACTGGGTGGCCACCATATTCTCGCGAGATATCCGGTTTGCGAACCATGAGGTAATGTCTCCCCGTGGCTCCTGACCCTACCGGAGAAGCCGGGGTGCTGTGGGAACCGGGAGCGTTCATAGCCCACTGCTGCAGGGAGATGGGTACCAAAGGAAAGATGGGTACCACTGCTCTGCAGTGAGCACCAGACCAGGAGTGGGCTGGCCCCCAGTTTTCTCCGGGCTCTGCCCGACTCCCTGGAAAGCTTGGAGCCTGCACCCCTCCTCCCTGGGTCCCAAGTGACTCATCTGCATACTGTCCCCATTGTTCTCTCCGCCCTGCCAAACTTCCTGGACCAAAACAGAAATGAAATTGGAGGATAGAAAAGTATACTGGCAACATTTTAATCCTATAAATTCATGGTGTTCATGAAAGACCTCATCCAAATCTTAGGTAAGGAGAATACAGAAATACTAAAAAAAAAAAAGACAAAAAACTGCAAACACATGATTAACAGATATTTGTTGAGGATCGATGGCATATAAGTTACCATGGAACATACTAGAATTTTAAAACATGGTCCTGTCCTCAAGGAGTTTGAGTCCAGTGCGGGGGGAAACAACAGACGCGTGACATAAAAACAGAGGCCACAGGTTGAGACAGTCTGTGTGTGTCCCCTGGGAGGCAGGAGGGGGACCACTGACCCAGCGCATGTGGAAAAGTTGGCATAACCCTACCATCCTTCTTTTGTGGAAAAGTTGGCATAGCCCTACCATCCTTCTTTTGAGGGAATGAATATTGATTTCCAAGTCAAGCTTGTGCCACTGAAGAGTAATATTGCCCTTTATCTTCCTGAAGGAGAACCAGAGGTCCAAAGAGAGTAACTCTCTGATACAAGGCTAACGAGCACTTTAGGACCAGAGCTGAAGCCAGAGCCCGGCGATCCCAAATAATAAAGACAAGCAACCCATCTTAAAAACCAAAAAATCATAGTTTGATGAAAAATTTGTCATCCAATTTAACTACATTTATGAAACCATATTTAATTTGTTTCCCAATTTTTCAACAGCAAAAGGACTGGTACTTTTGTCAGTTTATGTAGCTTTTTTTAACCTGTTAGACTTTAAAAAAAAAGTATGAAAAACAGTTGGGCTCTCCGTCTAGCCCAGCTGATCTCATCACTGTTTTGGAAAGTGAGAAGAGCCGACCCGCGAACCAAAGGTGAGGGCCTGTGTCGGGGACATGGAGCTTTGTCCGACGCTGCTGACAGGAATGTCGTGTCCTTCCAAGTCAGTTGGTGGAAGTTTCTGGAAAAATACAACAAGGAGACTGGGCTTGATCTTACTTAAGAATTCTGACAACTCCTGGAATTGCTTAGGATGAGCCCTAAATATAATGAGGGAGGTGTGGCTGACGGGGCTCCTCACAAGGACGAAGGACAAAGAAGTCAAGGGTTGCATGCAGATGGGCCGGGAGAAGTCACCTTTCTAGGAGAAAGGCGGCGGCAATGGAATTTTACAAGGAATATCTTCTAATCAACACTGCCCTCCAGTTAACTCGAAGGGTAATTGCTTTTCTGCCTGACCCACATTCTGCTCCATTGGCACTGAGGGAAAGAGGCAGCAAGCGCCCATGTGAAGTATTTTCTAAAAATAACTTGGCCTCTTTTATCTCTTATTTGTAAAAGCTCATTTATTACTGTTCCTGCTGCTACAGCTCGCTCTCGGAGGTCATTTGGCTTTACCTGAGCCCCCCTGCTTCGAAACACCTTTTCTCGCCTGCCGCCTTCTGCCCCCGGGGAGGCAGGTTTGACGGATGGTGCTGGGGAGGCAACAGATGTCCAGAGGGGGAGAGTGGTTGGGACAAGGACACTCAGCAAGCCAGGCATAGGAAAACGTCCACGGCTCATCGCTCTGCTGGCTCCCACTTTGATTCGGACTCGCAGATGCCTACTTGTACATCTTGTAGTCTTCCGTGTTAGTGACCGTGTGGGGCCACGCCGGGTCTCCAGGCCAAGCTAGTCTGAGGAAGGACAGCTTTATACACACAGCACATGTGGCTCCGGAGCCTGGCTCCACCCCTTCAGCGGTCATCAGGGTCCCATCCGTCGCTTCTAGAACACTCCCATCCTTGGTCGTCTCGTGCGTACAATGGCAATAGTATTTTGCTAGAAGGCTGCTGTTGCATGGACTCCTGACCAAGATAATAATGGAAAAGTCCCGACAGCGCAGAATTTCTGTGGCTACAAGGGGCACAAGGAGCTTTGAACGCGGTGAGGTTAGGTTCCTACAATCACATAGGGCTGCCCCTTACGAGGGGAGAAAAAAAATCCTTGAGATACACTCAACAATTCTCACAGGTTAGCACTAAGCATAAAAAAGTAAGTAGATAATGCAGTGCACCACTAGGCACGCGTTCTGCTAGCTCTCGAACGTAGGCCGACATTTTGCATGTGCTTTTGGTGAGTGGAATGGGTTGCGCTGGCTGTAATTTTAGATTTGCTGCAAGGTCTTATTTTATTGTATATTCAATAAGTCAAAGCTCCCCATGGTCTAACTACCCTCTGCTTAGGACACACTGTCTCCTCTGTACCTTTGCTGTGCCTCAGTTTCCCTGGAGATAGTATACTCACCCCATACCAAGTGAGAGGAGGAATGAGTTCTCGTCTGAAGTCTCTTTCCTGAGTCTCTCAAAGGAAAGACACTTCTCAGCTAAAGGCATAATTAGTCAAAACTATGCTATGCTCGAGTTTCTAAGAGACATGAGTTTCGACTTGCTCCCCCATGGTCTGGTGCCTTTCTCCACCCTGTTCCAGGAAAAGGAGTGTTCCTTTTTGTGCCTCATCACATACCTAGCTTAGAGAGTTGCTCTGTTTTGTTTTGCTTTTTAAGCTGTTGTCACAGCCCTGCAGAAAACCTCCCTGGCTAGTTTGGAACGGCAGTTCGTGCACGAACGTGGCGGAGGACAGGGGAAGGAGTAGGAGGCAAACAGGCAGCAAAGATCTGGAGCCGAAAGACACTGGAGAGAGGGAAAGGAACAGGTGCGCTGAGCGAAAGGAAAAAAAAATCACAATCCAGTGGTACAATTGAGTCCTGTGTGTTTTCACACAGTCACATCTTTTTGCCAAAGCCTTTCCTTAGAGAATTCCAGAAGGAAGTTCTTTATAGCGTGTTCTGATGGGCTTCCCTGACAGACACCGGCGTGCTGGTGAGCTCCCAGGCACCCAGTCTGGGAGTCTGGCTAGAAGGAAAATCAAGTGTCATGGTTCAAGAGACATAATTATGCGCCTTCTGGGTACGGGCTCTGTCCTATAAAGAGTTTTCTTAGATCGTCTCAAGAACGTTTACAGGGAAGGCATTACTTTACAGATGAGGGAAGGGAGACCAGACAATGTTAAAAACTTGGAGGCGGAACCAGAATAGTTAGCCCTACCACTCATGACTTCAAGACTGCAGGAAAGGCTGTTAAAGCGTCTCCGTTTTGGGGTCCCAGGTGACATCAACAGCATAGGAAATATTGTCCTAACTACTGAGGGTCCTTGCTCTTAATGAAAGAAGTAGAAAAACTTTTTCCAAAGTATCTTCATGCCGATGCCTTTTATATATACCAGGAAAGGAGGCAAAAAATCAAATAAGTCAGCCAAGCAGCATGGCCTGTGGTTGGCTCTGAAGGCTCTTTCTGAGCCCAGAGAAGAAACACGTGGTCTCCATCTGTTCCCTGGTGAAAGCTGGTTACCCGGACGTACACATCGATGGCTGTGAAAGATATTTTTCTTTCAAGGTTGTTGTGAGAAATGCAGGTTTAGGGAAAGCTCCTTGAAGACAGAGACTGTCTTGTGTCAGCCCCAGAGTTACCTATAAAGGGAAATGCATCGGTCCCAAAGCTTTCCTCCAAGGAGAGTGTCTCCACCCAGACCATCTGTAACCTCCATATGGAAGACCGACTTTCCACAAGTGAGGTTTCAAGTGTCTGCGACGGTGCCTCCCCCTGCAGATGGAGAAGGGGAAACTAGGTCCAACCCCGTTGGTCTAGCAGCTGAACAGAGCTTGAAGATCAGTGCCTAAAAACTGTATCTGAGTCCCGACAGGAAGAAAGATATGCCAGAGGGGAAGTCTGGAGCCATCCAGTAGCTCCAGGCACACATCCGCAATACCCCAGGGGAAAAAAACAAAAAACAGAAAAAAAACACGTTTTCTGATCTGAGTCCAAATCTGCTCTGAGCCGGCAGACCCCAGGGGCTCCCGTAAATGTCAGCATCTGGATGTCTGCGCCATTAAAGCAGGATGCACAGACATGCCCTGGGCCACGCTCGTTGGGTCACAGGGGGGCCTCCCTCCTCCCTTTCTGCCTCTTTCAGACATTACAGGTGATCTACCCCTACACCCCACAAAACGATGACGAGCTCGAGCTGACCCCTGGGGACTTCATCTTCATGTCTCCGATGGAGCAGACCAGCACCAGTGAGGGCTGGATCTACGGCACGTCCCTAACCACCGGCTGCTCCGGACTCTTGCCCGAGAACTACATTACCAAGGCGGACGAGTGCAGCACCTGGATATTTCATGGGTGAGCAGACTCGCGTTCTTCACCCACCGCAGCCTGGGAGGAGGGGGCAGGGCAACAGACCTGAGCCTGGACCCACGGGGCGGCAGTGACAGGAGAGGAGTTCGCCGGGGCAGAAAGCTCTTGGTTCAGGGCATTCAGGAGGGGCTGACGCGGGGCAGGGGATCATGACGGATGGATCTGCTGTCCTGCTCTCTGCCGGCCCCACTTGAGGAAGCGGTCTCAGTTCTTTTTTTTTTTTTTTTTTTTTTTTTTTTTTTTATTATTTTTTTT
>NC_081557.1:87176341-87230099 GCF_022355385.1 Mustela nigripes | reverse complement strand
GTGTGGGTCATGCCAGCACTGAGACTTCGTGGTCTTTGGGCTTCTGTAATTTTGGTCCTGGGTCGTCGCTCTAGAGTGATCTGACTCCCCAGAACAGTGGGGCAAGTTCCCATCACGCCAGCCAGGACAGGAGTGATAAGGTTTGCAAGGATCAGGAGACCTACCTGCCCCTCACTTGTTGGGCGACCCTGAGCAAGTCCCCAGCCTTGGGCACATGAATGCCCAGGTGAGAGAGACCATCTCAGGAAATGGGCAGTGCCGGAACCTTGAAAAGACACATGGTGGCCCTTAGTCTTCTTTAGAGGGATAACTGTCCCATTGCCCCTCCCTTCTGTCTTGCCCCCAAACCAAACTGGTCCCATGTTCCGGACAGCCTGTGTCAGGTGGCCAGCTGTGTCTGGACAGATAAGAGGGACGAGAGGCACCTTCCCTTTCTCAATCGGAGCGGCTCGAAGCCAGCCCTTCCCCAGCATACGGGGGGATCTCGCCAGGGCGCGCACGCTGGCTCGTCTCTCCTCCCTCCTGCCACGTGCCAAAGTGGCTGCGAGCCGGGAGCGGGGAGCGCCAGCTGCGTGGGGCGTCGAACGCTGTCATTACCGCCGTAAAAGAGAAGCAGAGAGGGGCCGTTCCAGGGAGCGTTTTGCTTAGAGGGAAAAAAGGCAAGTTGACTCTCTACCCTAGTTAGCAGCAGGCAGGCAAACCACACACCCAGCGGTGGGAAACTTCTTCTTCTTCCGGAATGATCCCCTGCCCCGCCATTCCTTCCTCCCCCCTCTAGCCCACCCTCCACCCCCACCCCTGCCCAGGAGCGTTTTGTGGCACAACTGGGAGGTCAGAGCTGCCTCACGGTCCCCAAACATTTTGGTTTTTCAGAAATCTAAGTTGGATTTCCAAAGTCACCGCGTCATGCCCGTAAAAACAAGTGAAGCATAAGGCACGTGGGTACAGGGAGGTCGCAGAGGGTTTGTCTGAGGATACTCGGCACCCGGACCACTTTTTTTTTTTTAAAGTCAGGCCGTACGTGGGCGAAAAGCCTGTGTGAGAAGCCCTGCTGACCCATTTCAGATTGGTGTTTCCAGATCCACTCCCGTCCAAATTAGAGCTCGGGCCAAAACATGGGGGCACTGGTCCAGGGACCATGGGGACACTGGTCTAGGGACCAGCGGGAGGTTTGCGTGTCCTCTCCTTTTATTTGGAGAGATCAGTAGCAAGGAGAGCACCCTGGGAACCATGTCTGGGGTGAAACTCTCTGCAGCCCCAGCCAAGGCTGCTCAGAGTGGGAAGTACAAGTGTTAGGACACCATCGTCAAGAATTTGAGTGTTTGTTCCTGTAGTCTTGGGTTCAGTTCGTAACAGTCCCACTCAAAAGCTGTGTGACCTTGGCCAAGTTACATGACCTCTCTGAGCCCCTGTTCGTTAATCTAGAAGATGGAGATGAGAATTGCCTTTACCTCACAGGGGTGTTAAGACTCCAAGAAAGGACTGAACTTGACATTGATCAGTACCACATACACAATAGCACTGAACCTAAGAAGCCGTCAGCTTTATGGGTTTTTTTCTTTTCTTTTCTTTCCAACTTGTGTTTTCCAGTCGTCTCCAACATGCTTGTCAAATCAAATGTCTCTTCCACAGAGGTGATCCTGTAGAAGCACTGCACTTTCCTGTTTAACCCCAGAAACAGAAATGACCTAAGGAGGCTCCCTATAAGACAGATCTTCTCTCTTTCTCTTTCCCCCCTAACCAAAGTCAGCCTCGAGGGTATAAAGCCCCCGGAAGTGCTCCAAAATAGCTGCCTTGATGGGAAGTTGCAGAGGGGATCCAAGCAACAAGTAGGGACTTGGGGTCAGTTACCCTTCATAGCCCTTTCTTTCGACCCTGTCGTTCTTCTCATTTCTAAGTCCCTTCTAAGAAAATCTCTCCCACCACCCTTCTATTGGGGCATCTTGCCTGGTTCAAAGTGTCTCGAGATGCTTTGTAGTTGGTGAAGCCTCATCATGTCCCTTGCATTGCGGGTGAGGGGCCAGCTGGTCCTTCCAGGCTTTACCCACAGGACTGATGTGGCCTCGGGACGTGCCAGCATCCCCCCCACCCCCAGTACTTGAGAAGATGTCCTGGGTATCAGGCTTCAGCTTCCTCCCTCCGCTGCTCTCAGCATAAAGCCTCTGACTGTTGTCTTCTGGAACTGACAGCACCAGACTGTCTCAGAGCGAGTCAGGTCCTTTGATTACAATGACAGTTGAGAAGAGAAGGAGGTTGGCTTTCTCCTTGCCAACGGAGCTGAAGGAGAGACAGAGAGAAGGGATTCTGCCAGAGTCTTCATAGCTATAATAAAGGAAAGAAAATTAAGGGACGTGTACAAGCCGGGTGTCAAGACGATGCCATCTATCCAGACATTTCAGGCCCTGAAGCTTTGATGAATCAGACAGTGAAACTGAATTTTCTTTAACGGTGATGTTTGCAAAAGAGGGCGCCTGTCCATCAGGCTGTGAGCGGCACTAGATTTTCTTTGTCTGCGTTGCTTAATTTTTTCTCTAGGTCCCTCGGGCTGTACCCCACACTGGCTGGTGCTGCTGGTTAGGTCCCCCCTCCCGGCAGCCCCAGACCTGCTGAATCACAGTCTCTGACAAGTGGGGCTCAGACATGGGTTTGTTTTTTTTTTTTTTTTTAAAGCTCCCCTGGCGATTCTGATAGTCGCGAGGGCTGACGTGTCTCTTTCTCAGGGTAGGAAGCTTCTGAAACCCTTGTGTGGAAGTAGGGATGGGTCGCTGTACAGACACAACGGGGGGTACTTCAGAGAGGGGAGGGGTCCTAAAATTATTAAAAGTCAGAGCATTTTAAAAATGGTTGGCCTCACAACCAGTCAGCTTTATTATACTGCTGAATCTAAAAAGTTCTTTTCCAAGATGAATTTCAAAGCCTACACCTGTGTTAACACTTAATCTTCCTGAACGGATGGGGTTCCAATTTTAGTATATGTGCTGCCGAAGCGAGCACTGAACGGATGGGGTTAATGGTACAAACCAAGATGGTGCTGAGGAGACTCAAATGAACGGCCACCCCTCCTTATAATGAAGCAGGAAATCGAAAATGTAAATGTTCTCCCCTGAACACTGCTCAGGCAGGCAGAGGAGATCTTCATGGGATTTGCCTCACGACCATACTTACATGGCAGTGTTGATAAGATAAAGCTTTCTGGAAGCCTCGTTAATCACAGTAATTTGAATGTGGCCTAATTTGCTGCCCCCGCTGTCAGCGAGACCTCGTTGGGGCTTCTGTAGTCAGTGTCACACCCAGAAATGAGAGTTCTTGGCTCACAGCTCTATACATCTGGTGAGAATGGCCTCCTCTGAAACAGTTCCCGATTTCATCATCTCGTTGGAGGTATTATTAAGACAGGGAGAGCGGTGGGGCAAGGGAAGAAGGTGGAAGAGGGGAGAACAGCCCTAAGGCTTCCTTGGTCATTGGGAACTACAGGCCAAGTGGTGGAGGGAGTAAGAACCCTGCCCCCAGCTTGTCAGTTCAGATGGAAATCGCCATAGAAGAGATGAAAGGCGATAGGAATTGTGGGTTTTTGGGTTTTGTTTTTTGAGCCAGAAATGTAGCTGGAAACAATGGTACAAAATTGATAACTCATTACTCTTTAGCATGCCTTGGCCTGTGGCCTCCTAAAAACAGGGCCCCACCCTGCCCGGAGAGACGAACGTGTCCATTTAGAGTACAGAAATCCATCCACCCCTAATTTGGGAACTGCAAGACTTCAGTCTAAAACGAGACGCTCCTCTCCAGAAATGGGGCGCCCTCTGCGCTGCTGTCCCAACCACGACACCGCCCAGGGCTTGCTTCCTGCTCATTCCCACACTCCTGTTGAGCCCCGGGGTGACATGCTGATGACTTTTGGCCAAATCAGTAACCATCTTCCTTATCTTCCCCTGCAGGTCTTACTCGATCTTAAACACAGCATCTTCTAACGCGCTCTCATTCGGGGACAGTGTGTTGGAGAGGCGACAGTATGAGGATCAGGGCCTGGGGGAGACGGCGCCCCTGACCATCATTTGCCAGCCCACGCAGGTAACGCGGACCCGTGGGGTCATGGCCTCAGCTCTACTCGGGATTCACTGGGCACTTATGTGCTATGTGGGAAGGCTTGCCCTCCAGGCCCGAAACGGTCCCCGATCTCTCGGGGAGAAAGGGCACAAAACTATAAAAGATACACAGAGATGTAAAGCTAGGAGGAGTCACGAGGGGGGAACGGACAGCGCCTACCGCACCTGGGTCTCGTCTCGTCGAATAGGCGGATCTGCAAACAGGACACATTATCTATAAAGTCATAAGAGTTCTCTATCTATTTCAGAAGCCACTGTGACATTAAAGAAAATAAGGCTCTTAGCCCAGCGCCTGGCACATGGTGCAGGCTCACGTATGTCTGAGTGCTCAGTATACGCCGGGAACATTGCAGAATGGAGGAGTAGGGGGTGGGGATCGTTCTGAACAATAGAGACAAAAGCAAGTTGGGGGGCAAGAGACTAGATCACATTGGCTGGAGCCCAGGCTTGAATTAGGGACGAGTAGGAGAAGAAATGGGAAAGATCATGGCACGAACCCGTATACTAACCCTGGCAGGGCAGCTACCTGGCAGCAAATACAAAAAGTGTTGGCCGCATCAGGGAAGCTGGGAATAGCCAGCTATCACCAAGAAGGAACACAGAAGCGTCTACAAGGATCCACCCAGCAGTTACAGAACCTGAAGTCATTTGGACATGCCTTGGACTAGACTTGCCTATTTCATCACTCAGAGGGAGCCAGTGTCCTCCCTGAATGGTTTCTGGGAGCACCAGCACACATATAGTCAGACAACAGAGCCAAAAGTGGGATCAGAAGGGGCCAAGCTGGGGGAGACCATCCACCCCTATGGTCTCACCACCCTGTGTTAGAGGTGAGGCAGACACTTTTGTGATAAAAGTCCTTGCCCCCTGAAGTTGTTGATCAGGTATCCCTTTGGGGGCGGACTGGATGTCTAGCTTGACCTACTGGCTAGCTCTCCCTTGGAGCTGTAGAACAAATGGTCTTTGTCCTCATGCCCCCATGTGCAGACAGGCCAACATAAATTCCAGGTAGTTCTGAGATGTGTCCAAGTCCTGCACTGGCAGAACTTGTTCTAGAACTTGGCTCTGCTCCTCTGGCAGCTGGCTCTAGCACATGTTCACTTTCTTATATGCTTTCCCCACTAATAGCCTTTCTCTCTCTCTCTCTCTCTACAGCCTCTGAGGGTTAATAGCCAGCCTGGCCCTCAGAAGAGATGCCTCTTTGTGTGTCGGCACGGTGAGAGGATGGATGTTGTGTTTGGGAAGTACTGGCTCTCCCAGTGCTTTGATGCCAAAGGTGAGTGGGTAGTTGACCTGCTTGGCTTTGGCATACCTATCCTGGCCTCTAGGGGGCAGAGTGAAGCCGCATTTGTCTAGATGGAGTCCTTTAGGGTTGTTCCACGAGCTAGAGGAAATGCCTATAATCTGTTACAGGGTACATTCTTCTCCCGGTCTTGAGTGTTAGTGAAGAGGTAGGTGTTCTCGTCCCCATTCCGTAAACTGGGACACCAGGGACCAAAGACGGCAAATGTCTTCCCATGGTCATTTGGCAGAGGCAGAAACAAATGTCCCGATTCTGTGGCCAGAAATTCCCTCCATTAAGTCACCCTGGTTCATTTTGGTTCCCTTTCCATGTGAGTGGTGCATCTAAGATCGAGTGGCTGGCATATCCCAGAACCCTCCTGCTTTAAAGCGAGTGGCTCTTCTTTCACTTAAAAACTCCCTCTCGTCACATCATCAACAAGTGCAGGTATAGATGCCAAGACTCTACCAGAGGAAATGTCCACTTCGGTGTTTTCTAGAAAGTTCACTTCTGTTTCTTTGGCCCAAAAGGAATGGAAATGGGGGGCTCTGAGGTTCAGCAACAGAAGTCCCAAGGAAAACAAAGTCATCCTTTCTCTGCCTTTTTTTTTTTTTTTTTTTTTTTTGTCCAGGCCGCTACATACGCACCAACCTGAACATGCCTCATAGCTTACCTCAGCGGAGTGGTGGTTTCCGGGATTACGAGAAAGATGCCCCGATCACCGTGTTTGGATGTATGCAAGCAAGACTGGTGGGTAAGTGTCCTGGACTGATTACACAGTCTTTCCTGGCTACTTCTTCCAAAGACTGGTTCCAGTGGGCATGCCAGGACACTCTGTATAGCTTTCTATAACTTTCCTGCCAGCAGTTTATTTCCCCAGTTCAAAAGGGATTTATTACGTAACCATGAAGTTCAGAACACTGTGCTAGGCACTGCGCTGGTTTACCCAAGTGAATGAGGTGTGATCCCTTGAGGGCCGTACGACCCAGGGATGGGGCAAGGTCAGCTTCTAGAGCAGGGGTTCAGAGGAGAGAAGCCTGCAGGGGCTGGGTATAGAGAGGCCAACAGGACCCTTTGAAGAGGGTCAGTTCTTTGCAGATCTGTTCCATACCTGCCCGGCAGAGACAGCAGCCTTGTCCCGTTCAGTCATGTCACGCAGTCACTGACCACTTATTTGGTGCAGGGTCCTGTGCTAGGTGTTGGGGATCCAAGTGAGAGCCCCCACCCTCGGGGGAACAGACTTGTCAGTGGATAAATATCATACAGGCCGAGTATACTCAGAAATCGAACCGGGCACAGAGTATTAGGAGACCATTAAAAAACGCACAGAAGAGTGGAGAAGTCACCTGGGCAGAGAAGGACCAGGAGCGTAGGAGAGAACAACATAAAGTCACAGACATGTGGGGCACCTGGGTGGCTCAGTGGGTTAAGCCTCTACATTTTGGCTCAGGTCATGATCTCAGGGTCCTGGGATCGAGCCCCGCATCAGGCTCTCCACTCAGCAGGGAGCCTTCCTCCCACCTCTGCTTGTGTCTCTGTCTACTTGTGATCTCTCCGTCAAATAAGTAAAATCTTAAAAAAAAAAAAAAGAAGGGGGCACCTGGGTGGCTCAGTGGGTTAAGCCTCTGCTTTCGGCTCAGGTCATGATCTCAGGGTCCTGGGATGGAGCCCTACATCGGGCTCTCTGCTTGGCAAGGAGCCTGCTTCTCCCTCTCTCTCTGCCTGCCTCTCTGCCTACTTGTGATCTCTCTCTCTCTGTCAAATAAATAAGTCATAGACATGAAAAATAGCATCGAAAGGACTTAGAAAGCAAGCTCTTTTTCTAGAACACTGCTTGTGAGCCACACGCGGTAAGGCTGGTGAGCTGGATAAAGACAAGTTCACAGACGACCGTGTCCGTCCATAGTAAGGTGTTTAGACTTTATCCAGTAGAGAAAAGAAGGGTGTTGCATGAGGAAAGTGTTCAAGTACCAGGGACAGGGATTTACCTCTGTTATCTAAGAATACAACAGGCGGAGACCTTGTTTAGCGCAGGATAAAAGTCAAAAGATCTAACTGTCACAGTACAGACCAGCTCGTTCGTATCACAAGGGTGAAATCAGAGCATTCTCGTGTTTCTGCATCTCTCCTAGATGGATATTTTCCTGCTTGTTAGCACCAGAGAGAAGGGAAGAAAAAGACAAGGTGGGGAGGGGAGGGGGGTCTTGGAAACCAAGCTAACGATGCCAACTGTGTGTGAGCCCCCACCGAAAAGGGGGTTTGCAGGGTCTGCCTGCCGCCTGCTCCCACGCGGAGCTCCAACGGAGGCTGCCTAAACCCAGCAAACCGGTGGTTCTTTGTGTTCCGTTGCAGGGGAAGCCTTACTGGAGAGCAACACCATCATCGACCACGTCTACTGCTCCCCATCCCTGCGCTGCGTGCAGACTGCATACAACATCTTGAAAGGTCAGACGTCATAAAGGTCCACGAATCCATCCTCCTGCCTCCAGATAGCCCTACACCTAGACTATCCTAGACTTGCGGGACATTAGCCAAAGGGAATCTTCAAATGTGAAATTTATAGCCGTGATTCTTTTGGAAGCTATAGTTCCATAGCATCGAAAGGACTTAGAAAGCAAGCTCTAAGCAAGCTCTATCTTTGCAAACATCCCCAAATCATACTCTGGTGGCATTAAATGAGATGAAAGGAGGTATACAGATCATTTTTTGCTTGAAAATGTAAAGCCCTCTTGGATGAATGGTAGGCTTGTGAAATATCGTTGTCTAGCAATAATTTGGAGCCTACAGTGTGTGATTTTTTTTTTTTTTAACAGTGAAACCGTGAAATCATTTCCTCCCACTCTGCTCTGTTTGCTTCTTGTTTATAATAGCAACGGTGCTCCTGAGTATCTACAAATCTTAATCATCCCTGTTTCTGTAGTTAATTGGATGGCTTTAAAAGCACCATTGCTATAAAGATACTCAACTTTCACCTTAAAATCTGGGGAAGCTTGAGTTGCATGGATCTCCGCTCTCATTTCACTGGAAGGAAAACCAGTAGTAACAGAATGGAACTATTCGCTTATACCAAACAAACGAATGAGCCAGAATTAGCCAAGCCAGAGAAGAATGGACACTTCTTTGAGACTTCCATTCCTTAAGTAACCAGAATGCATTTATATATTAAAATACTTTGGGTACCTGGGTGGCTCAGTCAGTTAAGCATCTGCCTTCAGCTCAGATTGTGATCTCGGTCCTGGGATCAAGTCCCACATCAGGCTCCCTGCTCGGTGGGAACCTGGTTTTCCCTTTCCCACTGCCCCTGCTTGTGTTCCCTCTCTCATGCTCTGTCAAATAAATAATAATATCTTTTAAAATAAATAATAAAATAAAATACTTTATATATTAAAACACGGCTAAAAGCATTATACAAAAAGTTCAACAGGGACAAGTCCTACGCTGAGGGTAATTCCCCTTTGAGAAAATGCAGGACTTGTGCACCGGCACTTGGAAATACTCAAAATTGGATTTCCTGGTTGAGAAAGTGAATAGTTTCCATGATATTCAAAGACAGTTTCAGCTGTTGTAGGGCAGAGGATGCTAAGAGAATTTCTGAAGTTTCTCAGTAAGGCCGTCTTGGGACTTCCCTTAGCAAATGCCAGTCTAGTCGTCACAGAAGTGAATACATGACACAGGTAATGACTTGTGTTCCTTAAGTCAGAGACCCCCTAAAGCCAGCATCCATCCTGTCACTGGGGCCAGAGGATGAAGCTCGTCTGTTTGTCACACGTGGAAATGAGCAACCCTTGACCAAAGCCCTGTGCTGCCACCTTCCATGCAGCCCCCAACAGAAAAGAGACTGACCAGAATTTATACAACAGTTTGGCCTGTTCCTTTACCTTCATTTCCTTTCACATCTAAGGTTTACAACAAGAAAACCACCTGAAGATCCGTGTAGAGCCTGGCTTATTTGAGTGGACGAAATGGGTTCCTGGGAACACCTTACCTGCGTGGATACCTCCGTCAGAGCTAGCGGCCGCCAACCTGAGCGTGGATACAACCTACAGGTAACCCTCTGGGCTGCTGCCTCCCAGAGTCAGTGTGGTAGTACTTTTCTACACCAGGTCAGGCCGACACAGGAGACAGAGGACCAGGCAGGGCCCATAGGCGGTTGTCCATAGTGGTGGGAGTCAAGTGATCATTTCAAAGACCACAACCGAGAAAGCCAGCATTCCCTCATACTTCACACACTGGGCTTTCCTGACTTTGTTTTGTCTCTTTCCGTGAAGGATAAAACCATTTTGCATTCCAGGGTTGTCCACCAGCGAAGCCTGATGCAGGTCCAGAAGCTTGCTGGGGTGGGGGTGGGGCGTTGAGGGAAAGGACACGGTCTTGCCTTGGACTTCCCTTTTCCATTTTTTTCCAGAGCATTCTTAATTCTCTCGATCTTCATTTATTATTGCTGTCACCCCAAAACACAGGCAAGTCACTTGTCCTCTCTTACAGATGAAAGTCATTCTATTTAGTGAGCACACAGAACAGTGCCGGCAACAACAACTAACCTGTATTGATCCTTTCCTGCGTGTCGAGCACCGTGTAATCTAATTGCTTTACCATCTCCCCCTTCCCAGTCCTTTGCTTTTTCCGTGAGACTAGACGGTGCCGGCAGTAAAAAGGAAAAAAGCATTTGTAGACGGATTACAAATGAATAACCCTCATGTAAGCCATTAGTGTAACTGTATTATTACTGGTGAATTCTTAACTCTCAAAACTCCACTCAGGTGTTTGTAAAATGTCCCTGAGAAGGGATATTCATGCCCATTATAGAGGAGAATTAAGTTCCTATTTCTTAAGGCAGAATTTGAAGCAAGTGACCAAACAGCAATTTCCTCCTTGTGATAGCCTGTGACCTTTCATTTCAAATACCTGCCCAAACCACAAATGAAGCAATGTGAGCTTCTGGCAAAGATAGGAGAAAATATCTTTTTTTCCAAATTCATTTCCCTTTTCTGTAAATAAAACTTCGGATGACCCCATAAATTAATTAGTGTGTGCTACCTGCTTAAAGGAATTAGCACTCCTCAAAAATAAGATTGAACCAATCAATCAGATCCCCTACTAGTAATTCACTTTTGAACAACGCAGGGGGTGAGGGATGTTGACCCCCCACACGGTCACATTCACATACAATTTTAGATTTCCCAAAAGCTCAACAACTAATAGCCTACTGTTGACCAGAATTCTTACCAATAACATAGGCAATGGACACGTATGTTGTACGTTTATGTAGTCTACACCGTATTCTTACAATAAAGTAAGCTAGACAAAAGAAAATAATAAAATAAATTTATAGTACTGAACTGTACTTATCAAAAAAAAAATCCACATATAAATGGACCCACACAGTTCAAACCCATGTTGCTCAAAGCTCAATCACACTTCACATTTTGCCCTATCTCCCCTATGGCAACAGTTTTTCCATCCTTTGGGGGAAATGGCAATCAATTATTGTCCCCATGCCAACAGCCCTCATCCCTCTGGGCTGGAAAGAGGGTGAGTTTTTGTCAACATTGATGAAATGACGTTCTTGATTCACTCCCCCTCTCCCAGCCAACCTGGGCCATAGTTTACCCCCTTAACTGCATCCTGCACATCTTCCCAAGCTCATTTACAAAGTTCCCCAGAATCATCCTGTCTGAGCCTTTCCACGCACATGCAGACACACGCAGCAACAGTAGTACCAGCAGAAGAAGGAACACCAGGAACTTGGGGGCCGGGACCTGGTCCTAATTCCAGACTTTTCTTTTGTTCTACAGAAAATCGAAATTCAGTTCAACCACGTTGTATACCAGGGGGAGAAAAGGATTAAGCCTCTAATACTATAAATTAATTGTGAAAGTCAACATCAACAATAAAGCATGTGAGAGGCACATGCCCTGGAGTTAAAGCCCCTGTGCACTTATGCCAAGTGTGCCAACCTTTTGAAGCAAGTAGTGATGCCCAAATGATTGAGGAAATGTGGTGGGCAGAGGGGCAAGGACTGATAGGGTATTATACATCAAGCAAGCCCCAGCTGGAGAGTCCTCTCATCTTGGAACGAGGAGGAGGAGGGGTAGAAGTAGGTTAAGGAAAATCTAGCCCGGTGACTAATACCCAGGTGTCACCCACAGGCCCCAAGACCAAGCCTGGGGGCGGGGTGTCGAAAGCAGTCCCAGTCTCAGGGAGCTGGGCCAGAAGGATCAAGACAAAATATATATATTTTTTATATATATTTTATATATATTTATATGTGGTGTATACACACACACACACACACCAGTTGGATTGGGCTTCAGAACTGGGCTCTAATTAGAGGTGCTAGGGGAATGGGGCATGAGTCTGGAGTGTTAGAGGGGCAGTGAATCATACCTTAGTGTGGGGCTCAAGGCAGAAGCCCACAGTATAGCCTAGGTCAAAGCAAGGTTGGGAGTAGAGCTTGTACCAGGATGAATCCTATTCCAGGGCTGCTACCTGAGCACCCAGGTCTAGCTGGTGGTTGGAAGCCTACCTGACTCTGAGCTCTAGAATTGCCATGCCTGCTGCAGACAGTGGTGAGGAAGCTTGGACTCTGGCCTCCCCCCATCAGAACTAGTTCAACCACGGAAGCCTTTTGTAGATTCCACTTCAAGGCAAGAACTGCCAAAGGCAAGAGCTGACCTAGAGAAACCGGACCCCAGCATCTACCTGTTCTTCCCTTCTGCAAATCTCAGACATGACCATGGTTTCACCAAGGAGATGACTCCCTGCACCATACAAAGTGGCCTTTTGTCACTGTGCTGGGCTCCCGGGAGACCAGGTGATGGAAGTGGTAATGGAACTAGACAGGAGGTGGAGACGGAAAAAAGGGTTTGCTCCAGAACAATGAGCTCCGTCCCTAAAAGTGGTGATTCATGTCTCCTTCTGTCCCCCGGGGTGTTGTGAGACTCAGAAGGTTGTCTCCTAGGAGAAGTATGCTTGCTGAGGGAATGTGATTTCAAGGAGTGTGGGTTTCCTTCAGATGGATGGGAATGGCACTGAGAATGCCATTCTTCCTCTCTGGACAGTAAACCCAAGTGCACGGAAGGGCTGCCTTGGGGGTGGCACACTGTCGAAACCATCCAGAATGCCTCTGGGTTTACAGGTAGTGATCTCAGACCAGACTCAAATCCAGGCCGGAGAGTTGCTAATGGTTTAAGTAAAGGCAAGTCCTCTCTAGCCTTTCTGAGCCTTAGTTTTGTCAACCACAAACAGGATTTTGCAAAAGGGTTGCTAGGAGAGCTATATTCACAGCATGCAAGTCGGTCACTTTGCACAGAGCCTGACACATGGGAACCACTCAATAAATCTTTGTGGTAGTGGTAGCAGCAGTAACATGTTCTGATTAAGATGCCATGTGACTTCCCTTTGAGGACTCACAACCACCTCCATCCACCATCCAAACACTAACAATGAAAGATGAGACAGAAAATATGATATAGCTGTACTCAAAGACAAAATACACATCTTAGAGACCAGCAACTCAAAGTAGTACAGAGAGACCGGAGCAGACAGCAGTGGCTGAGACTGAAAACATGCAGTGTCACCAAGATGGGAGAGCCCTGCATTGGTCATCCTCTTACATGCCTTTGTACAGTGTTCATAGTTACCATTTGCACGAATAGCCTGCACACCT
This sequence comes from Mustela nigripes, assembly GCF_022355385.1. NCBI lineage: Eukaryota > Metazoa > Chordata > Mammalia > Carnivora > Mustelidae > Mustela > Mustela nigripes. The sequence continues at coordinate 87,217,045 of NC_081557.1, read as the reverse complement.
CAGCCACACACTGAGAACTCCCCAAGCGTAGAAGCTGGGTTCCCTTCATCTTTGTGTTCCCTGAGCTTTTCCTATTTCCAGGTGTATGGTCTATGTTCAAAATAAGAAAAAGGAAAGACTGATGATTTCATAAGTTCACAAATCCAATGGGCCGAATATCTGCATTTAAAATCTATCCTTATAACTCCCCAAACTCATTTTGTAAGACCAGCATTACCCTGACACCAAAGCCAGATAAGTATTCTATAGGAAAGAGATAAGGACTCTGTAAGAAAAGAGAACCGTAGACCAATATTCCTAATAAATAAAGATGCAAAAATTCTCAACAAAATATTAGTGAACCAAACTCAACAGCACATTAAAGGAATCATACACTGTGATCAAATGGGGTTTATCCCTTGGATGCCAGGATGGTTCAACATACAAAAATCAATATATGACATATTGCATTTATAGAATGAAAGTTAAAAATCATACGCTCAACTCCCTCCTTCAACTCATGAAGAAAAATCATTTGAGAGAATACCCACCCTTTAATAATAAAAATTCTCAACAAATTGGGCATAGAAAAAATATACCAAAACATAATAAAGGCCATATATGACAAGCCCACAGCTAACATCAAACTCATGGTGAAAGATTGAAAGCTTTTCCTCTAAGATAGGAACAAGGCCCATTCACAAAGTATTGAAAGCAGTCAGGCAAGAAAAAGCAATAGAAGGCATACAGATTGGAAAGAAAGAAGTAAAAATGTCTTTGTAGAGCATATGATTCTATATATGGAAAATCCTAAAGGCTCCACTGTAAGGCTATGAGAATTAATCAATAAACTCAGTAAAGTGCCAGGATACAAAAATCAACATACAGAAATAATTTGTCTTTCTATGTAATAACAACACATCTGAAGGAGAAATAAAACAATCCCATTCACAATAGCATCGAAAACAAAACAAAACAAAACAAAATACTTAGGAATAAAATCAAGGAAAGAGGTGAAGGATCTGTATACTGAAATATACCAGACCACTGAAACAAACTGAAGACACAAACAAATGGAAAGATATCCTATGTTCATGGATCAGAAGAATAGTATTAGAATGTCCATACTACCCAAAGCCATCTCTAGATTAAAGGCAATCCCTATCAAAATCTATGTATGATGTTTTCCACAGAAATAGAAAAGACCATCCTAAATTTGTATGGTACTACAAAAGATCCTAAATAGCCAAAGTAAACCCAACAAAAAACAACAAAGCTGGAAGCATCACACTTCCTGATTTCAAACTATACTAATCTGTACTATACTATTCAAAATAGTATGGTACTGGCATAGAAACAGACACAGACCAATGGAGCAGAATTGACAGCCTAGAAGTAAATCCTCAAATACATGTTCAGCTAACATTTGAGAAGGGAGCTGAGAATACTCACTGAGGTACCATAGTTTTTTCAATAAATGGTATTAGGAAAAATGGATAATACCATGTAGATATACCAATGACAAAATTAACTCAAGATGAATTAAAGACTTATACATAAGAACTGAAACCATATAAAGTGAAACTCCATCAAACTAAAAAGTTCTTGCAAAGCAAAAGAAACAATCCAAAAAATGAAAAACAACCTACAAAAGAGGACAGCATATTATAAATCATATATCTGATAAGGAGTTAGTATCTAAAACATATGAAGAACTCCTACAACTTGAGAGTTAAAAAAATTTTTTTAATTTAAAAATGGGCAGAGGGGGGCGCCTTGGTGGCTCTGTGAGTTAAGCCTCTTCCTTTGGCTCAGGTCATGATCTCAGGGTCCTGGGATGGAGCCCTAATAGGGCTTTCTGCTCAGCGGGGAGCCTGCTTCCCCCTCTCTCTCTGCCTGCCTCTCTACCTACTTGTGATCTCTGTCAAATTTTTAAAAAATCTTTAAAAACAAAACAAAACAAAGGCAGGAGAATTCAACAGATATTTTTCCAAAGATGACATACAAATGGCTAACAAGTTCAGGAAAAGATGTCAGCATCACTAGTCATCAGGGAAATGCAATTTAAACCCACAATTGAGAAGTGACTTGGGGGAAATCAGAGGGGAGGGATGAACCATGATAGACTGTGAACTCTGAGAAACAAACTGAGGGTTTTGGAGGGGCGGGGGATGGGGTGTTGGGTGAGCCTGCACTGGAGCACTGGATGTGGTGTATAAACAATCCTGGAACACTGAAAAAATAAAGTTTAAAAAAATAAACTATTTTGAACTAAAAAATAAAATTCCACATATGATTCGGGGGGGGGGGGATATCCACAATTGAGATACCACCTTACGTCTGTTAGAATGGCTGTCCTCAAAAAGACAAGAGCTGTGTTGGTGAGAATGTAAACTGGTGCAGCCACTAGGGAAAACAATATGGAGATTCCTTTAAAAATTAAAAATAGAACTACCATATGATCCAGCAATCCCCCTTCTGGGTATGTATTCAAAGGAAATGAATACAGGAGCTCGAAGAGATACCCACACATGGTATCACTCGTATGTGGAATCTAAAAAGCCAAACTCAGAGAAACAGACAGCAGAAGGGGGATTTCCAGTGACTGGGGGCTGGGGAAATGGGGAGACGTTGGTCAAAGGATACAAACTTCTAGTTAGAAGTTCTGGAGCTCTACTGTACCGTATGGTAATTAGTCGATAATACGGTATTGTATACTTGAAAGTTGCCGAGAGGAGGGTCGATCTTCAATGTTCTCACCACAAAAAAGGAAATGGTGATTAGGTGACCTGATGGAGATGTTAGCTTAACACTGTGGTGGAAATCATTTTATAAGAATAGGTGGACCCGATCGACACTTTCATACCTTGAACTTCTACAACGTGAAGCAACAATTCTGTCCCAATAAAACTGGGAAAAAACTTCAAAAATAAACAAAACCTATTCTTACAGCTTATGGTGTTTAAGGCTAAAAAAAGAGGGGCTTGGGAAATCTCCGGTGATCTATAAAGAGATCTAACTCTGCTTTGCTTCCTGTTAGCTGCATGACCCAGCGCTGATGGTCAGAAAATTAGTCAAACTGCTCACGAGTTAACCCACAAGTGGCACCTGTACGGTTCCCCTTTTCCACCGGTCACTGAGACCCCTTGCATGCACGGCCTTGATTTCTGCACATCCTGTACATTTCGACCCCACGTCCATAGAGTGGAACTACTCTTCTCCTACCTCCCTCTTTTCTAGGAAAATGGGTAAACAGAACTATGGGAACTCTAGAAAGGTCTTGAAATAAAAGTTTAGAATCCTAGCAGTTGCTTTGCCTTGGGATCAAAATGTTTTCATCGCCTTTGTTCATTTCTTCTCTTATAGACCTCACATTCCAGTCAGCAAATTAGTGGTTTCAGAATCCTACGACACTTACATTAGTAGAAGTTTCCAAGTGACAAAAGAAATAATAAGTGAGTGTAAAAGTAAAGGTAGGTGATATCATTTTGGACTCTCTAATTAATTAAATGGTCATTCATCCCTCGCAGTCTGTAAGCTATTCAAGCTGTTGCAACTTGCTTAATAAGGAAGAAAGACTTTGCTTTCTTATACTTTCATGTTAAATTTGTAATATTCTCTCTAGTAAATGGTAGATACGCCATGGGAATATATCAGACTTAGTTGCTATATGAAATCATTTAGAATTCTGGATTATAGCGGTTTATCTTACACTCTGTGAAGGAAGTTCCCTGTTAAAATTTTCAGACATTTCTTAACCTATCACTATTGTTGCCCAGGATTTGACCCAGGAGCACAGACACCCACACCTTCACCAACACAGTCACTGCTACCACTGACCAAGAACGATGTTCTGGAAGACTCCAGTCTGTCACTATATTTGATAAACACTAAACTCAAATATTTAATGATACATAAGAGTAGTCACCATCCACATTTAGGGAAAAAAGAGATGCCGAAAGTATATGCACATTTCCACTGCTTTTTAAGTTATCTTCATAGAGCAAAAACTGGAATTACACACACCGAAATGTTACCCGTGGAGAGCCCCAGTCAGCAGTATTCTAACAATTAACAGTGATAAACCACTCATTTCATTTACTACTCCTGTGCTCCCCACTGTAAAGATACTCGCCAGCATAGTCTATCAGCCAGAAAGTATCAAGTGCTCCCAGTTCTAAGGTGGCAGCATTGAAAACTGTATTATAAGAAGTAGCAGAGAGCCCTGTAGACACAGAATCGTTTTGCATCTTGATTGCGGTGTTTACAAAGAGTTTCACACGTGATAGAGAAAGGAAACTGCATTACGCCAGCCCCCATTTCCTGATTTTGCTAGAGTACCATAGGTAGGCAAGATGTTCCCACCAGGGCAGGTCAGATGCCTGGGAGGTGCGACCTCCCAGCTGTGCCTCTAGTATATATACTATAATGCAGTATAATATAGTATAGTATATGTACTATATACTACACTGTATGCTACATACACACATAATATGCGTATCCATGTTTGTGTGTACCCATATTATGCAATGTCATAAATATAGGAGATGTAATTTTATACATTGTCTATATTTACATACTGTATATATACATAATTATAGCCTCCTATGCATCTATAATTATTTTCAGATTAAAAGGTTATTTTTTTAAAACAATATTAGGCTGCCTTAGAAATACAAAGCTTTTCAAAATATTGTTTGGCCAAATTGTCTCATTTTTTTAGGATGTCTATCCCTCCCCGGAACATTTGACCTCCCATATTTATAAAGTTTACATAGGTCTTTATAGAAATGGTCTTCCCAGGGGTGCCTGGGTGGCTCAGTCGGTTAAGCATCCCACACCGGGCTCCACGCTCCGTGGGGGTCTGCTTGAAGATTATCTCTCTCAGATAAATAAATAAATCTTTAAAAGGAAGGAGGGAAGGAAGAAAGAAATGGTCTCCCCAGTCCTTGCTTTTCTTCCCCAGGAAATAACATCCTGATTGTGGCTCACGCGTCTTCCCTGGAAGCATGTACCTGCCAGCTGCAGGGCCTGTCCCCCCAGAACTCCAAGGACTTCGTACAAATGGTCCGAAAGGTAATTCATTTTTCTATCGCGGAGGCTGTGGGGCCAGGCAGTGTTAGAACGTTCCCTGCCTGGCCGACAGCTAAGCTGTTTGCAGCTGTTGTTTCTGAGCTGGGAAGATGCGTGTATCAATTCACTCGACCGAGCTGTACCGAGTGGTGCTCTGTGTAGGGCCTCATGTAAGAGACAAGGACATGTCTGAGCGAGTTTTAGTTTCTAGGAGCGCAAATTTGGGAAGTAGCTAAGAATTCAGGGCAGGCTGTCTGGATTTCCCTGAGGAACCATGGACCAGATGAAGACGGGTGAGTGGACGCAGATAGCATCTGACAGCTCAGCTAGACGAGGGGGCCTGGGTGGTAGGCCAAAGGAAGCAGTGATTTAAAACAGTGAGGCTGCAAGGCAAACCAGGAACAAGGCCACGAGACAAAAACCCATGAGAGGGACCCACACATCTGGATTCTTCCTTCTCAAGCCTGTGGAAGAAGCTTTCCCATCAGCGGCCCTCCCACACACTTCCCTCCAGGCTTCCTGTATCTGCCCCCAGAGAACCTGATTCAAACTCGATTGCAATGCTTTTCTCATTTTTTTAAAAGTTCATTTATGCATCTGAGTCCACCACCATTACTCTGTAAGCTGCTTGAAGGCAGAGATTTTTTGTCTTGTGTATAACCGCAGCTCTGAGCCTGTGCACAGAAATACGTTTAGGGACGCCATGGCTCCTGACATTAGGAAAGGCGAGCTTCGGCTTCAACTATTACAGATACCCATGCCAAGAAGGGGGAAAAAAAAAAGAAAAGAAAAAAAGAAACTGGGTGAAAAATGTTTTAAAATAGCGTAATCTCTCCCATTGTCCAAATATAATTTCTGAAATGTCTGAGCTGCATTTTCAGCTTGATTCACAATTACGAATTAACTCTGGGCACCTCAGCGTTCTGTATGATTGTCCTCTTTCCTCCCACACTATTAAGCAGCAATCTATAAACAATTACTTAATTACACTAGGGGAGCTCACCGTTTAATGAATCTTTTCTGATGAATCCCTTTGCCGTGTAAATGCCTTTCCCTCTAATTTGTCAATTTCATCTGTTTTGTTTTCCTTTATTGATTTTTGGAAGAGAGGCCAGTCTACAAAGCCCCTGTCAATTCCTGGGACTGTTTCTTATTCCCAAGGGCCACCTGAAGATCTTTATGTGTAGGTCAAAGCAAAAGCATTAAACCTCTGTTTTCTGTTTCCCCTTCCTTGACTACTCTGACTTCAGATCCCATACTTGGGGTTTTGTTCCTGCGAAGAACTGGGAGAAACTGGGATATGGCAGCTGACAGACCCCCCTATCCTCCCTCTCACCCATGGACCAACTGGGGGCTTCAACTGGAGAGAGACCTTGCTGCAAGAATAAATCACGGCAGTGAACGAGAAGAGGAGGCTCTAGAAGGCCCTCGGGAGAAGCGTCTTTCCGTGTGTTGAGTGACAGTGGCCAAGTCCATACCACCTCCTAAGTAGACAGCTCAGCGTCTTTGAGCAGATTTCCTTTCATGCTTTAAAGCTCTGATGATGAGACTGTGGGAATGAGAAAAAGACCTGATTCAGGGATGGAATTCATTCTCTCTGGATGCTTACCTAGCTAACAAAGCTTTCGAGAACTGTCTTCATAAATCAAGGCACCTGCTACAGCAGCAGATGTGTTCTTCCTTCCTGCTGTGCGTGGCTGAGGAGCCGGAGAGCTCCTGAAGGGAGCAGTCAGCCTCCTCCAAGGAGGAATGCGAGAGGGCAGCGTGTGTCCAGAATCCAGCTGGAGAGACACCGAGCTGCCAGTTTGGGGATGAGATTCTCTCGAACTCCATGTCCAGTTAGGCAAAGCCAAGCTGAGAGATTCTTTTTAAGGTTATTAGAAAAATGGCCCTGCAGAGAGTTGTTCTTATTGCACATCAAATTCTCCCCTCCCTAGGACCCCCACACCCGTGCTGCTGGCTCAAGGCGCCTGCTGGACGACTCCGTCCACCCTGGTACCTACTCCCGCCGCGTTTTCTCTAGAACAACTGGCTACGGCGTTTTGCTATGGCCCTTCCCCCTCGCTTCTGTGAAATGGGGAGACCAAGCACTTTTGGACACTCAGGAGGAAGACAGACGTGCGATGTATTCAATTGTGGGAGCAAAGAACTTCCAAAATATAAAGCGACCTGGCATTATCCACGTCCCAGCATTTCCAAATCACCATGATCTGCTCATCTTTGCCCCTAGAGTCTAGACTGTGGTGACTGGTAAAGGATGTTGGCATTTTGAAAGCGTGTGTGTTCGGTCCGTTACTTGAGTCAGCAAGAAGCTCATTCCTGTGCAATACGGACGTCTTTACAGACCGTACCCAGGGTCAGGTCGTGTACACAGAGCACTTGTCACCAAGGGCAGCACATCCACCCATGCATCAGTGACACCAGAGACCCTCAGAGAAGTCAGGGAACTAATTTAAAGGATGACAGTCACGATTGCTGTGCGTGCTGTCATTTTCTCTTTGTTTTTCTAGAACTTAACATACCGAGGTAGGGCTACTTAAGAAAAGGTGGGCGAGCCACGTCCTGTGGCTTCTCGTCACACCTGCTTCCTGAATTCAGAGGGAATTTATCTAAAAGAAAAATAAATGACAATCAAACTAAGACATCAGTTATCGATGTGTATTTAATTGTGTGACTAGCTGACTGTGGGCCGCACACGACGGTCTGGTGCGGTGTAGTTCACTGTGTAGACAATGTGTGCAGATGAGATCTGAGACATGTAGAGAAACAGTGTAGAACAAAACAGTGTATGTTGTAGCAAATAGTACATATGAAACCCAAAAACAGATCTGTGCTCCTATTTGAAACTGGAAAGTGAGGATTCCTAAAAAAAGGAAGAAAGTGAAAGGATGCTGGCTATGTGTCTTAATCAGCAAGAGGATTACAGTTGGGGTTTTTTTTTAGGCCACTTAGACAAATATGTCATGAATTTTAGATTTTAAGAAACAAACTTGATTTTTTCTAGCATTGCACCAACACTGATCCAGCTACTGGGTATAAAAATACTCCGTGCTGATACCCTTGAGTAATAGAAAATGTTTGAACCTTAAAAATAGGGGAAATATTCCCAGTAGAGATTTCTAGGAGAAAAATCACATTACGGCTGATAGGATGTCACTGCTACTCATTCTTTCATCTGTAATGAAATGAATCTACTGTTTAATCAGATCTGTAATGTTCATTAGACTCTCCACAAATTTTCTTGGATGTGCAATGGTCCGAATAATGCTTGAGCACCTCACATCTGACTTCCTTGAAGATTGTAGCTGTGTGTTCTGGGCAGCGTCTGTACCTGGGCAGAATAGGGCTCGGGATAGGTTATCCTCTCCCCCTCTTGGCTGTCTTGGTCCTGTGATGACCTGAGATGCCAGTTCAGCTGGGTACCGGTCCATTGTCCTTAGCACAATATGGACGGAGTCTTAGGCTGTCTTCTGCATAAGCAGGAGGCAGAGATCTGAAATCATGTGGAGTAATTGAGGTGGAAACCCCTGAATTCAGGAGTTTATTCTTCTGCTTTCATTATCTGGATTGTTGATCAAAATGGTCTGAATGATCTGAATTCACATTCTATTCTCTTTTCACATATTGGTATTTTAAAAACTAAGACTCCAACGGAGATATTCTTTGAAAATCATGTTGAATCTGTGTGTAATAAAAAGAATGCAGGAGTGTATTACATGATTTCATTTTCATCCAAAAATTCTAGGTTGACATCACACCCTGAACTTCAGCTCGGTTCTTTTTGAGCCAAGGCTGATGCTGATTTAGAACTAACATTGGGGATGGGGAAGTCAGGGAAGGAAGGAAGGAAGAAGGAGGGAAGGACAGAGGGACATCAAGAGAAGAACCCAAATGTTACTTGCAGACGGGAAATTTTGGTTTTATTGTAGAAAGTTGCCTGAAATGGAGATGAAACTAACTAAAGGCTTTGTTCTGAGATTGAAACTCTGCAACAGTTTGCTGCTGGTACAAGAGAGTCCCATCAATCCGCTAATGCCCCAGTATTATTCATAGGTAGGACTTCGGTTTCGGTGATTTTAACATGCCACGGCTATTCCTTGTGGATGGGAATAATTGGCACATTTTAATGCGCAAGCTGGGGGTCTCACTTTCCCAGGCCCTCTTCTCCATCACTGCGTCGGTAGCCGGGAGCTTATTGCTTTACCCCAGTGTGGAGTTAGAATACAGTGTTTTCCATTACATTTAGATTCATAGAATCTGAATGGCTGATTAAATGGCCATCTGATGGCTGAAAGAGGGGGGTATTTTTCACCCTGTAGTGAATGGCTTGGAGGAGTTTCTACTTTTTATTTGAATTATACTTTAACCAAAGAATTATTTTAAAATAACCTTATATTTAAAAGATGATTTTACAGAAAATAAAAAATTAAAAAAAAAAAATAGTATCTCCTGGAGTGATGTCGGTTTGGTAAATCATTGTGGATAATTTTTTTGCATTTTAGGCTGATGTGGTCATTCTCCTGTCAGTGGTATTTGGATGCATCTACATTGTCCTCCAACGGCGCTTAGCATTACCATAAATGTATCTTTTCCACTCAACTAGCTGTGTTCCTATTGAAGGAAGTCTTCTATTTCAATTACCTAGTGTCACTGGGAACTAATTGAAAAGCTGCAGTAAGAGAAGTTCTGTCTCATTGTCTTTGCAGAAAAGCGTCCCTCTGTAACAAAAAGGGAGGCATTCCTCCGTAACCTAGGCACTCTGCAACTCCAGGGTTTAATTTGAAAGCGGTGATGAATTGCTCTTTTGAATCTACTCTGAGTAATGCGTGTGTTCGAATACAGATGAACCTCCCTCAATTTTCACAGGCAAAGTCACAACTGTACTGTGTCTGCGGGAACTCAGATAATGAGGCGCAAGGTTATTTGCATTTAAATTGTAGTCCTGCACACGTATGAGAACTAAGAGGCAGGAGTCTAGTCCCACTGCCTTGCCAGCAGGGATGAGACTGGCCTTGGAGGGTAGGGGAAAAGAGCATTTTTAACATCTACTTAGGTTAATACTCACTTTACAGAGGTGACAGGAGGAGATTTTGTTCAGTGACGGCAGATGCTTTTCATGTTTAAACATAGGATTCAAACTGGATTTGCTTCTCTTTAACACTTCAACATAATGAATTTTTCCTGGGAAAGTAACTAGCTATAATGAAAATTCGAGGGAAGGGGGAAAGAAAATGCCGCTAAAGACGGAGGAAATAACTTGATCTTTAAATATGTATAATATTACGTTCAGCGTATGTAAGTTTAAAATTATAGTGAGGAGTCGTCAAACTTAATAGACAATCAGCTCTTACAGATGTCTTACACAGTACCACTTAGCTGCCATTACCCACACAAAAATCAGGATTTTGCAGCTGTTGAACTATTCTTGGACTATGTGCAGGATACACATGTATCATGGGAAATGTGTGCTGGTTCTTTCTCGGATGGGAATGCCATCCCAAAGCATTTCGGTTATGCATAGACCATTCTCAACCTGCTGTTTTTAGAGCCATATTGGTTTCTTTCTCATTTATAAGGCTATTGTATATTTTTTTTATTCTTCTATGTGATTCAGGTGTATTTATTTGAAGAAAAAGGTTTGTCATTATAAGAAGGGAAACCACACAAAATTGTATCACCAAATCCCTTGTAAACTACCTGTGGCATCTACGCTTTCCCAGCTGTCTGCTCTTCCTCTGGATACAGCCCCAGCACCATTGTAACTAGATCATTCCATTCCAGGAGCATCTCGGTTTAAGTGGTTCACAGATGATTTAATAAAGAGGAACTGTGTCCTCAGTCAATCCAGAGCAATCTCATATTATATTCTGAGTGGTCTCTATTCCTATCATGTTTTCAGATGTTACTGTGGTCATTATTGTTTCATGAATGTCCATTAAGAGTGGGATTCTTCGCTCAGGGGCCCAGAGGGGGGTTTGCTGCTGATGGAAATGGAAAGGTGCTCTGGGAGCACTGTGGAGGTCTCTGATTCCCCTTTGGCGAGGCTCCCCTCTGGGTCACCCAGGCTGGAGAGGTGACACTCGCCCAGGAGTGAGAAACCATGCTCCGAAATGCTCTAATTGCGCATGCGCGAGCCCTCACCCCTCACCCCTCACCCCTTGCTTGCCTTGAGAAGGTAGGCATGCAAGGGACCATCCATAGATTAAGAATTCGGGTAAGAAAAGGGAAACCCAGCGCAAGCTAGGTTCCACACTACCAAAAGTCATAATAGGCCACCACCCTTCTTTTTTTGAGAAAGAGAGCGTGAGCAGGAGGAGGGGCACAGAGAGAATCTCAAGCAGACACTGAGTGCTGAGCGCAGAGCCCCACGAAAGGGCTCGATCTCTCCACCCTGAGTTCATGACCTGAGCTGAAATCAAGAATCAGATGCTCAACGGACTGAGCCGCCCGGACACCCCAACCCCATTTTTGAAGTAAGACTATGTGAAGCTAATAGAAGTTAGAATAAACCATGTATGCAGATTTATTCTCAGGACACGAACGCAGGTTTTCCTGGACAGAGCCAGCCACAATCTGGGCCTGGTTTACTTCCTGAGGAAAAGTAGCAGCGAATGCTCCTATCTGACAAAGGACCAAGCTATGTTTAGCCTCGTGGCTGGTTCTCGGTGGTTCTCTGCCTGACAGATCCCCAAACTCATTTTGCCCTCTTGTGATGTATGTAAAGGCTGCCTGCACATCCAGGGAAAATGAATCCATGTGCTCTGGATTTGTTTAAGCCAAAACCAGAAAAAAAAAATTTTTTTTTAAGTAAGTTGAGGACCAAAAAGCACTCTTCCTTCTGAAGAAACAGAATACTTCGTTTTGCCAGAAATAAACACATGAAACCCAGATGGCTTGCTCCTGACCGTGGAGAGCAGCAGGTCTGGAGAGCTCCTGGGAGACACTGTGCTGGTGGCGCAATCCGGAAGGTCTGTGTATCGCCGGAGAAGAATCTCGTGCTGTACCAGGGAAGCTGCCCTTATTCTGGCATCAGACAGAGCTGGGTTCTTATCCTGGCTCAGCCACTTACTGGACCGCTTAAACCATTCTCACCCGTAAAATGGGCAGATGGGTTTTTACAGCACAGTTGTGGGATACAGGATAATGACTATAAAATGCCTGATAAGGGCACCTGGGTGGCTTAGCAGGTCAAGCCTCTGACTTGTGGTTTCGGCTCAGGTCCTGGTTTCAGGGTCTTGGCATCGAGCCCCGTGTCAGGCTCTGCGCTCAGCGTGAGAGTCTGTTTGTCCCTCACCCTCCGTACCTTCCCCTGCTCGTGATTGCTCTGTCCCTAAAGTGAATAAATAAAATATTTTTAGAAAAGGATTTTCTCAAAAAGAAAGAAAAAGAAAAGGATTTTCTCTCCCTCTCTTTTTGTGCGCCCCGCCCACTCTCTCTGGCTCCTTCTCTTAAAACAAATAAACAAACAAATAAATAAAATGCCTAATAGGGCATCCTAGTAAGATACTATCTGCTAGTAAATAAATAATTGCTTTTCCTAAGGCCAAAGAGAAATGAACACATATCGCCATTTCCTTATCTGTGGAAAATATCAGAGACAAGGAACAAAAGCAGCCTCATTCATTCTGGTATCACTTACTATTATCCCCAGAAGTTATCTTCCTCAGTAAGAGGATGTGTTGGTTGCATTCTGGTGTCTGCCTATGAGGCTGCCTTAAAGATTTACCACCTTCCTCTTAAATGCCCATTTTCGTTTCTCGTAATTTCACAAGGTAAGGAGAGCAGGTATTATGAACGCACTATATGAAAGAAACAAAGACACGGAGGGCGTGGATTCATCCCCCATTCTACAGTATTGACTGAACATGATGTTCTTGGCAGGGCGGCAAGCTGATGCTACAGTGGCAAAGAAAGCAAGGTCCCTGCCCTTATGGAGTAGAGACAGAGACACGGAATACGCAAGATAAATACAGAGGCTGATCAATGTCGTCTAGGAAGAAAACTGGGTTATCCAATAGTAACTCTGGGACGGATGTGGGGCAGGACGTACTTGAGATAAGGCCGGGTGCGGTGTCCCCGAGCAGCAGGCCAGGAAGCCGGGTGCAGAGCTAAATGGGGTTTCAAGGAAGACTGAAGGAATGCAGATGCCCCCCGATGAAAACCTGGTGTGGTTAGCACACCAGGGGTCAGGGAGCTAAAGCTTAGGAAGCACAGCAGAAAGTGGGGAGAGGGGCACCTGGGTGGCTCAGTGGGTTAAAGCCTCTGCTTCCGGCTCCATTCATGATCCCAGGGTCCTGGGATAGAGTCCCACATCGGGCTCTCTGCTCAGCAGGGAGCCTGCTTCCCCCTCTTTCTCTGCCTGCCTCTCTGCCTACTTGTGATCTCTGTCTGCCAAATAAATAAATAAAATCTTTAAAAAAAAAAAAAAGTGGGGAGAAACAAGGTTGGAGAGGTAGGCAGACCTAGACACAGGGCCCTGTACACCAGGGCTTGGCCAGCTACTGGCCCACAAGCAGAATCCAGCCCACGGCCTGTGTTTATACGGCCCACAAGCTAAGAATGTCTTTACAATTTCAAATGGTTAAAGAACACCAAAAGAGGAATGCTATTTCACGGCACATGCTAATTCTATAGAATCCAAATTCCAGGGCCTATCAATAAAGTTTTATTGGCACAAAGCAATGCTCATTCATTTACATTTTGCCCAAGGCTGCTTCCAGCCTGCTAGGGCAGGCACTGCAGCAGACTCTGTATGACCCACAAAGCCTAAAATATACTTGGTGCTTGACAGAAAAAGTTCACCAACCTCCACTGCGACCGTGGCGAAGCATTTGGGTTTTATTCTAAGCCAGAAGAATCCAGCACAGACACAAGTTTACCTGGCATAAAAATTGGTGAGTTCAGAGACTGGCAAAGTGATAGCCAACATCTCCCGACTGCTAATGTGTATCAGACACTAAGTACTTAACAGGTAGAAACTTCTCTTTTCTTCTTGACTACCCTATTCAATAGATACTCTTATTTTTTTTTAAGATTTTATTTATTTATTTGACAGATGGAGATCACAAGTAGGCAGAGAGGCAGGCAGAGAGAGAGGGGGGAAGCAGATTCGCTGCTGAGCCGAGAGCCCGATGCAGGGCTCGATCCCAGGACCCTGGAATTATGACCTGAGCCGAAGGCAGAGGCTTAACCCACTGAGCCACCCAGGAGCCCCTAGATACTCTTATTATTCCAAGTTTACGGAAGAGGAAGCAGAATCTTACAAAAATCCAGAAACTTGCCCAAAGTCACATGGCTAGTACATGCTAGGGCACAGATCTGCGCTGTGTCAGCCTTGTTCCAAAGCCTGGACTAATCGTTTAAGATATTTTTGTAAAGAAATCTTAAGGCAAATATTGCCCAGCCCTGAGGCACCCGGGGAGGGGGGATACTTGATTTCTTCAGAATGCAGTTTAGAAACCACTGGTTTCATTTCACCCCCTCATTTGCAGATGAGGACCACTTGGGAAGTCATTTGTCCTCGGAAAAGAGGTATAAAGGGAGATGTGAAGCCGGCACCTGCCTGTCTGGGTGCGTTTCCCCCAAACCACAGTCATCAACTCCTACCTGGGTTCATTTTTCAGTGGGATCCATTCGATTCGATTCTAGGCAGCCGTCCTTAGAACAAAAGCTTAGCAGACTTTCTCCTTTTGCAGGTTGATCTACCCTACCAGAGTTCCTGGGGGCATGAGATAAGAGCTTCAGACTGATGGAGGATCTTCTGTGTGCCACTGTGCTGGGCGCTTGGGATACTACGTTGAATTCATACCTCCCGGTCATACCTCCCGTGCTCTAATTATTCTCCCCATTCTACAGATGGGGAAACTGACACCAAGAGGCTTGGGCGTTGTTGAGGGCTACAAGGCCACCAGTGGCAGGGCCCAGGTGACAAGTCCAGATCTGTCTGCTTCCTACCCTCACCTTGTACTCAACACACTAGGCTTCGCTGCTGCTGAAAAGCCTTTTCTCAGTAATGACTGCTGTTGCCCTCTGGTTTAGAAACTCTGTAGCCACATTGTCTATCTACAACAGAGCTCAAAGACTCCCCAGCACCAGCTGCAAACTAGCCACCCAAGGCATCTGCTGGGAAATGCAGGCAAGACCACTTCACGCCCTAGCCTTGGGAAAGACCACGGATGCTTCACACCGGCCAGAAAATGTCAAGAAGAAAGTTTAGGCCCCTCTTACAATTGCAACAAAACCCCCAGTGGCTTCTATACATGGGGAAATCCCCTGTCATTTCTGACCCTTAAAACCATCCATCTTTCACCTACTTCATAAATGTCTCCTTCTTCAGTTTTTCTTTTTCCCTCAGAAAGCCTAGATTGACCAAGGTGATGGCGGGAGAGAGAGGATGTCTACTTCTCTAAAATCTGTACCCCCCCCCCCATGAAATGTTATTTCCTATTAGTACTGGAACATAGTAGGAGGATTCATTCAAGAAGAGCAAAATGACGACAGGCCGTCAGTGGCAAGGCCTCCCACATACAAGGTGGTCAGTAGACACCCTTCCATTCGCAAACAGGTAGGAGGTCACTCCCTGACCACTGCACTCCAACCTCATCTTTTCCTTCCATGCAGCAAAGCAGCCACAGCAGCCACCTTCCTCTACTAAGCCCCCTCAGGGCCGCAGGCTGAAGGGGGGCAGGGAGGGGACAGGAAGAACTGTGCAAACCACAACTGTGTGTCATTCACAGTCATAAGCCTGCCTTGAGGCTCTGCACCCACGGGCCATTTTAAACCTCAGTCCAGTGGACGATCGTGACGTTTGTCAAGGTCTGTGACCAAGTGACTATCACACCCGTGGGTGAAAAAGATACACTCGTCATTGCCCACAGGACAATCTAAAGTGAGGTCTTCTTTAAGGCTCTGGAAGAATTCGAAGTCAAGCATCCTTTTAGGCTTCAGAGCAAAAGGAACATCTCCAATGTTCTTTCATTCGCTCATTCATTTGCTAATTTATTTCATGTGCTGTCCTGGGTCAGGTGCCCCAGATTAGAAGTTGAGATGGAAGAGGGAGGATGTCGGGTGACGTGGGTCTCTTCCACTGACAGCAACTCCCACAGAAGGACCCAGCTGGCATGTCCCAACTTTCCAGCCCTTGGGGGACCAGGGGAGAATCTGGGTGGCATGTCAGAGAGTACACCCCAAATGCCAACTAAGGACCGGTATTTAATAAACTAACCTGAACTTTGTCTCTCTGAATTAGATTATCATGAAAAGCAAATGTGGGAACATCCAGGTTCTCTTTAATGTTACCCTACAACTGATTCAATGTAATAAACAATTATTAAAAACTACCCTATGGAAAACAACCCAGCAATCTAGCTACAGGCAAGCAGGTAAACAAACTGTGGTATATTTACATAATGAGCCACTACTTGGCGCTAGAAATGAATGAACCCTGAACACGGCTACGTCACAGGTGAAACTCAAAATAATTATCCAAGTGAAAGAAGCCAGACAAAAGAAAGTGCACACCGTATGATTCCATTTATGGAAACTTCTAGGAAATGAGAAGTGAACCAATAGAGACAGAAAGCAGATCCGTGGGGGCTTCTGGATGGGAGGTGGGGAGGGACAGGAGGAAACTTGCAGGGGTGACTGGAATAGTCACCATCTTGACACTGATGAAGTGTTCATAGGTATAGGCATATGTCAAAATGTATCAAATTGTATACTTTTGGACAGGCAGGGTCATTTTGTCAGTTACACCACAATGAAGCTATTTGGAAAACAACTATGCTGTGGAAGGATCAGTGCCAGGAACACCAAGGTAAGTGAAACTCTGCATTCAGGAAGCGGGGAGCCTAGCAAGGGAGAAAGATACATACTCAATTAATAGAATGCTAATCAGAAGACAAACCAGTATGAGAAAAAGAAAAAAACATTTATGGGGCAAAGAAAAGGAGAGAGGTGATTTCCTTTTTTTTCTAGGAGTCCAGAGGACAGTAATGGCTAACCACCTGCCAGGAGCTATGCACAGTAACTTCTTTCATTCTTACAAGCAACCCTATGAGTGGGTACTGTCATTGTACCCATTTCACAGGTGAGGAAATAGGCTTTGGCCCCAGAATGCATGTTCTAGTCCCTACTCCTCTCTGAGAAGTGCCACATTTGATCTGGGCCTTAGAAGAGGATTAGAATCTCCCTAGATAGAGAAGGCTCTTTGGGGCCAAGAAGGCCATATGAACTATGACCCAATAAGACTATGACTATCAAAATGTACTATATGCTTGAAATACGGCAAGAAAGTTCTAGGAGCATATTTTGAGTTGGGGTAGAGAAGAGGGCTCAAAAGTAGATTGGGGTTAGGGTGTGAATGGCTTTCCATGATGTGCTGAAGAGTTTGGATGACAATCTTCAGGCTGAAGGAAGCCACTGGAAGTTTCTGAGCAGAAGAATATCCATGTTTTAGAAGGAGAATGGGAAGAAAACAGAAAATCTACCTGTCTGCAGTTAAATGAACACCTGGAACATTTCATGGAAATCGATTCACAGGTATGGCACGAAAATCACATTAAATCAATAGATTTGGGCTGGACTACACTGTAATTTTAATTTCAATCTCAGGATATTTTATTCTCTGGTAATCTGAGTCCTATATTCATTCTGTTTTCACCTATGTTTCCATACATTTTTACCCAACAATGAAAATTACAGAAAACCTCTCCTGGAAAAGAGAGAAGCAGGGGCACCTGGGTGGCTTAGTTGGTTAGGCGTCCCAACTCTTGATTCCAGCTCAGGTCATGATCTCAAGCTTCTGGGATGGAGCCCTGTGTCAGGCTCCACACTCAGTGGGGAGCCTGCTTAAGGAAATCTCTCCCTCCCTCTCCCACAGCCCCTCCCCCAGCACTCATTCAATGCTCACTCGCTCTTTCTCTCGCTCAAATAAATAAATTTTTAAAAGAGAGAGAGAGAAAGGGAGAGAGAAAAGTAAAGTAATCCTTCTCCAGGCTGCTATCTGAATTTAACTCACAGATTTTTTTCCACTGGCTTAAAAGGAAAAGTCCCATGCTGACATTTTTACTTCTGTTTCCTGTAAAAGTGGTTTCTGACCTCCTCATACATTCGAGTTAGAGGATAAGCTCATGATCTGGAAAATGAGTATCTAGGTCCAGACAAGATGTTGGCACCATGCTGGCCCATGTGATATCACCAGAAATAAACTCCTTGCCCTCTGTGCTTCGACAGGAAGCATTAGGAGATCCTAGAAGGAACAGCACTATTCCAGGTGAAAATGTGAGAAATTATCAACTAACCAAGGGCAATTCACATCTCCCATGGGAGGCCCAAAAAGACACTGTGTCCCCCGTTCCTTGGACTTTCTTAAAGAGGTAGACAGGGTACAAAGAGAAGGTACCACCCTAAAGCAAGGACATGGCCATCACAGGAAAACTGAATGCTTAGACACCATAGAGCCTTAAATATAAAACTGGAAGTACCTGGAGGAATTCCAGGCAAAAAAAAATCCAACCAAAGACTGAAGTCCTGGCTTGTCTTCTCAGCTCTGCCCCTGACTTGTAACACTCCAAGCAAACCACCCAGTCCTCTATTTAAAAAAAAAAAAAAAACAAAAACGGTAGGATACAACTTATCCATTCCCTGTTTCCGTAAGCAAGTCCATATATGTCAAAAGAGTCAATAAGCAGTTTATGGAGAAACCCGTCTGACCTCAGCCACACCAGCTGGTAGCAGAGTGAGGGTTAGTTCCTAGATGTCTTGATTTCCATTCCAGAACACTGTCCGTGTTGCTCAAACTTGACTTATGATACCCCAGAGAGCTTGTTAAACATGCAGGTGGCTCCTCATTCAAGTGAGACTCTGATTGAATCACTCTGGGGCTGACCCTCGCCGACTGCATTTTTTGGCTAGAGGCCCAAGGCCTTTATATCATCATACAATTAGGGAAACTTTACCTTATATCATGCTATGCCCTACAAGAAAATTCTATTTTCTCTCCTCTTTTCATTCTATCTGTTAAAATAGGTAAAATAATTGAAAGGCACCTGGGTGGTTTGGTCAGTTAAGCATCCGATTCTTGATTTCAGCTCAGGTCATGATCTCAGGGTCACAGGATCAAGCCCTGCATCAGGCTCCAGGCTCAAGACAGAGTCTGCTTGAGATTCTCCCTCTCCCTCTGCCCTCCCTTTGCTCACACACTCTCTTGCTCCCTCTCTCTCTCTCAAATAAATAAAATCTGTAAAAAAAAAAAAATTAATAAAAAAGTTAAAAGATTTAAAAGATTTTTTTTTAAAGATTTTATTTATTTGACAGACAGAGATCACAAGTAGACAGAGAGGCAGGCAGAGAGAGGAAGGGAAGCAGGCTCCCTGCTGAGCAGAGAGCCTGATTCGGGGCTTGATCCCAGGAGCCTGGGATCATGACCTGAGCCAAAGGCAGAGGCTTTAACCCACTGAGCCACCCAGGTGCCCCTGAAAGATATTTTTGATGGATAAAATTTTCTCTACCAAAGGTATCAACAGATTTACAGAGTAATAGTGGTCATTTTTGTTTCTAAGTTTTATTCTATTATTTTGTAAAATAATCTCTATACCCAAGTGAGGCTTGAACTCACCATCCCAAAATCAAGAGTCACATGCTTTGCCAACTGTCCAGCCAGGTGCCCTCTCATTTTAATTAGAACCAAATATTATTTCCCTTATAATTTTCCAAACATTGCAGTCTAGACTATTTTTTAACCATAATTCTATTAGTATTCTGCTGTGTGGTCTAGAAACAATGAAGTAGTGTATCTCAATTTGTGCAATTAATGACGATTAAATACCAAAATGGTACATTTGTCTATTGTCACCCCTCACTAGATCATATTCTCCTTTATTGTTAAGATATTTATCTTTTTAGGGGCACCTGGGTGGCTCAGTGGGTTAAGCCACTGCCTTCGGCTCAGGTCATGATCTCAGGGTCCTGGGATCGAGTCCCGCATCGGGCTTTCTGCTCAGTGGGGAGCCTGCTTCCCTCTCTCTCTCTCTCTCTGCCTGCCTCTCTGCCTACTTGTGATCTGTCAAATAAATAAATAAAATCTTTAAAAAAAAAGATATTTATCTTTTTAAATTTATTTTTTTTAAGATTTTATTTATTTATTTGAAAGAGAGAGACCACAAGCAGGCAGAGAGGCAGGCAGAGAGAAGGGGAAGCAGGCTCCCTGCTGAGCAGAGAGCCCGATGCAGGGCTCGATCCCAGAACCCTGAGATCATGACCTGAGCCGAAGGCAGAGGCTTAACCCACTGAGCCACCTAGGTGCTCCTGATACAGATTTTTTAAATGATCAAATAATGTGAGTGGATGAATTCTTCCCCTGAAACCATTATATACTGTTGTCAGAAATGAAAAACAAAGGTTCAGCAACAATCATCCTGTTATCATTGTCTAAGACATCAGAAAAGTGACAAGGTCACATCACCACGCAGGGAAATTTTAATCTCTCTCCCACTTCTCCTCCCCACAAAGTCTCACAACCTAGCGGATTTACCAGTACTACCCACGTGTGGCAGAATGACCTGTGCCACCAACACATCACTCACACCTCTCCACAATCGTGATGACACATGCTGTCCCCTGAATGTTCCACCCGAAGGTAGTTTGGGGGCAGCGAGCCAAGAGGGGGCTTCCAGAGCCAATGGAGGCGTTAAACACATGAGGTCACAGAGCTGCTGCCTCTCCCCCTTCAAAAGAAACCACTCTGCTCCCTTTATTTCAGAATCTAGAGGAAGTTGACAAAGTGTGACAACAGCTCGGTACAACATGTGGTGGAGATTTTGCAGCTTGCTGGCCTGGTTCCCCTTACAAGGTAAGGACTTGGGGCTCGTTTCTTATGAGACTCAGCTGACCTGGTATTGTACCAAATCTACCTGTCAGTCAGTTGCATTCACAGAGGACCCACGGCGGAGGAGAACCCAGGTGTGTATGTGATTACTTTCTAAGCTACACCTCAATCACACATGGAGGGATGCTCCTGCTTTATTTAATCTCTTGTTCAATGGTTCTATTAGTATTCAATACTAGTAAGTATAGAAAGAATCACTGTAACCTGTGTCTCTGTGGCATCTATGGTACGGCAAAAATGTTACAAGCTTATTAGGCTGTCTCTTAAGTGTATGCAAGGTGGACGAGCATCACAGTGGGATTTTTTTTTTTTAAGATTTTATTTATTTATTTGACAGAGATCACAAGTAGGCAGAGAGCAGGCAGAGAGAACGGAAGGGAAGCAGGCTCCCTGCTGAGCGGGGTGCCCGAAGCGGGGCTCAATCCCAGGACCCTGGGATCATGACCTGAGCCAAAGGCAGAGGCTTAACCCACTGAGCCACCCAGGCGCCCCACAGTGGGATTTTAAAAGCTTCTTTATTGTATAAGCCTCAGCCAGGTAATTCAAGTTCTCTAAAAACTCAATGTCTGCATCTTAACATGGAGAGATGATTAATTATGTTTGACGACCAAGCTCCCTGGATTTTTAAAGGGATCAAATTTCAAAATGGGAAAGCACTTTGAGGATGACGAAGTGCTCTACAACTTTTCATTAGCTCAGAGATAATAATGAGCCCCATGGAAAATGCCTGCTTAGTTTTTGAGTCGGTGATACTTTACATTGGATTAGCATTTTCAAATCTGACTTTTGATGCTTCCTGAATTTGAATGTAGCATGATGAAAATTAGAGACGCTGTTACCTCTTTAGCACAGGCCAAATTATTCCTGCTCAAAAGAGGGGGCAAGGTATAGAAGTCTCTAAATCTCTGATTGCAACTTGTACCCAATTCTTACAAAAGAAGCTATGCCAAAATGTATTGCTTGCTGCCTGTGTGTGTTTCCAAATATTGAGCTGAATTACAGTTAGCTTTCAGGGACTGCACCAATCCTAAATCTACATTTGCCATACAACTGCAGCTGAATGATCCCGTTTTAAAAAACTAGATTTCCTATTTTATGTAGTATTTCAATTTCCTATTTTATACACTTAGATTAAGTGCTTTCTTCTTTCATTCTTATACTCTGAGGCACTTCCTATGAATTCAGTATTTGGTAATAAATAATATTAGTTTCTTCAATAAGTGGCTTAAAGTGCAGCTCATACATTCAGGAAAAGTACATTTAGAGAGCCAAAATTAGAATGTTCTCAATTCTTCCAAAGTTTAAAGCCCTTAACTGACTTTCACTTTTTGAGGATTCAAGTTGTTGCCTCCTAAAAATATCTCAAAAAAAAGTTTTAAAGAAAAACAATAATAATCATGTCTTAAGGCAAAACCTAAAACAACTCTTTTAAAATATAAATTATTCAAATACTATTTATAAAGGGAGGAGAAAATATATTTATTGTACCATGTAAGGGGTAGGCATTTTATATTAATTACATTTCATCCTAGCACAGATACTGAGGTATTAATATCCCTACCCCAATTTACATGAGAAAATGGAGTTTAAAAGAAGTTAGATAACCCACCCACATTTTCACAGCTAGTAAATCAGCCTGCACAGCATATAAATAAGAATTATCTCATGAAGGATTTACTGTGTGTGTGTGTGTGTGTGTGTGTGTGTGTGTGTGTGTGTGTCTTTCTACAAGGTTGGGATAGAAAGTGTTTCTTAATGTAGATCAAAAGTCTGAAAGCCACTGATTTATACAATTTGGAAGATATGCTACTGAAAATCCCAAACCGTAAACATACCCAGGCCTCGAGGCTCAGTGGCATTGGGCACACATTGTCCCCTCTGACCTAAACTTGCTTGGGCCTGTCAGAGTCCCAAAGAGGAGGGAGCTGACCATATTGCTTTCTTGTTAGCAAAAAGGCAGCGAATCAATTTTGGCAACACTATTGCTGTCAGCTGTTTTTAGCTATGAATCATGGGAAGATCACTGTATCTTCTACCATGCAACTTCTAAGGCTGCCAAGAACTATGGACAAAAAAATTCCGTAATCTCTTTTCAAGGTCACTATCCACATAAATAGCCTCTAGGATGGGTAAAATACAGTAAGAATGAACAATTTTTCAAAATTAATCCAATTCAGCTATATTGTGGATGATGAAAACCCACCAGTTTGAACCTTCTATCCTGGTCTTTAGGGCAGGGTAGGATGCAGGAAACAAAAAAGAGTTGTAAATTTAAGGTTCTGTTGATAATCCTTTTGTCCATGTTTTCTGTTTTTAACCATGAAAAAGTCCCATGTTTGTTGACATTCCGAGATGCCTTCTTGAAAGCCATACTGGAAATAATTTTGACAAAGCCAGATTCATCTTCACCCTTTTAATTTTCTCTGTTGAGTCTATCTAAACAATAATAATAACAACAACAATCCTTTTTTATAATGATCTAAATGGAAGCATTTGTCTACTACCTCATAATAGTCATGTAAATAGGGCTCTGATTTGAGACAATCATCCTGATTTCAACTTAGTTCAAGTCTTTCTTATGCAACATAACAATAACAGAGCTGTTACATTGTTTATTACTGGATATATAAATGTCCCCATTTTAGCCATTAATTCAACTAATACTTTAAAAAAATTTTTTTTAAGATTTTATTTGAGAGAGAGAGCATGAAAAAAAGAAAACAAGACAAGTGGGGGGAAGGGAGAGGGAGAAACCTACCACCGCTGAGCAGGGAACCTGATGCGGGGCTCGATCCCAGGACCCTGCGATCATGATCTCAGTCGAAGGCAGACACCCAACTGACTGAGACATCGAGGCACCCAATACTTAAATCTTATTTGAAAAAAAATTGAAAAAATTAAATAAAATAAAACTTACTTTGTGTGAAGTCCTGGGACTGTAAAAATGAATGAATGCCAAACACTTCTCTATGAGAAGTTTGCAATCTCCACACTGAGATACTTGTAACCAAATGTAAAGCACTGGGCTAAGTGCTATAATAGAAGTCCCTTCAGGGAGCTGGAGGAGAGGGGAGGTCATTGTGGGGAAGAAGAAGGCTAAAGACTGGTTAGGCAGTGGTATAATTTGAATTGAGTCCTAGAGGCGATAAGAAAGCTATCCTGGCAGTGGTGCCTGGGTGGCTCAGTCAGTTAAGTATCTGACTCTCGATTTCAGCTCAGGTCATGATCTCGGGGTTGGGAGATGGAGCTCTGTATCGAGCCCAGCATCAGGCCCCACTTTGGGCTCCTCACTGGGCATGTAGCCTGCTTAAGATTCTGTCTCGCTCTCCTTCTCCCTCTGCCCCTCCCCCTCTTAAAAAAAAAAAAAAAAAGGTATCCAGCTCAATAGAACAGCATGGACAAAGGCCAAGTGTCTTCTTGAGCCTGGACCTAGCCGCGGCTGGTAACCACATTAGATACAAGCAAACAGAGGAATAGAGTGGGTGGTCTCTCTGTGCCAGCTGTGTGTGGAGCCTAGGGGGACACTAGAGATGATGCGTTCTGATGGGATCTGACAAGTTTGGGGTCCCTGCAGGATAGACTCGCTTTGTTCTGGAGCTTTTAATTTATTGGATGCAATCACTGGGATAGTAAGGTATGGGGGAAAAAAAAAGGAACATTTTACTCTTTCTTCAGTCTACCATGATAACCTCTAGTAGAGGAGAGATCAGACACTGGGACCCTGAAAATCTTGGGGAAAACAAGGAAATCGTAAGAACTGCCCAGGTTTCATCTATGTATGCTTTGGCGGGTGGTTGGGACTGCTGCTTGCCCTTTTGACTGAGGGTCGGTCACACATGCTCTGGGGTGAAGCCACTGCCATGAGGTTGGGCGTGGAGATCATGAAGGTCACAGGTTCTACTTCATCTATAAACCGGTCACAATCCATGAACCCCAGAGTCAACCAGCAGCCTCAGAACACATGGCCTCGCATGGATGGATGAAACTAGTCAGAAGTCCGTAACCCATTCAGTAAACAAGATCCACCAGCAGTAAGGGGGGACCTCCCAGGAGAAACTCCACGGCTAATCCCTGCCCTGCTTTGCACGCTTGGCCTTGGAGGAGCCACGGAGACAGACTGGAGCTCTGAAGCCCAGCCGGGGAGCCTAGGAAGTAGGCACACCGCACTCAGGAGCTACACGGGAAAGTCGAGGGGTGCATAGGGATATGTTTTTAGAGCCTGCAGGGGAGGAAGTGGTGAGCAAAGAAGGTAACCCACACCCTCCCTCTGACAAAGAAGGTGAAAGTTGGACTCCAAACTTAGATGCAAAAAATATATCTATAAAAGAGGAGCTCCGGTTTAATTTGCAACAGCAATGAGAGAATCCTGGAGAACTTCCCCCTTGGAAGACGTACCATCAAACACAGGTACAGGAATCTTCTCCCAGTGTTCAGCAGAGCTCAACACACTGAACGGTATCAGGGAGCACTCACAGCTGAAGCATCCTGTCTGTGGCTTCTCTCCGGGGCTATTCTTCCTTTCTACAATGATTTCCTGTCTCTCAATCAAACAAGGGGTCTACATGCTAACTGAAAGAAATACCAGCCTGTAAAGCTAAAGGCAAGGCTTGGAACAGAGTAGAGGATACAGCAATCACTCTATGCCTCGAACACAGCCCTTTCCACGCGAAACCCAGGCTTTTGTAGCTGTGCTCAGTAGCCTGGGACTCAGTTCCCAACAATAGAGGCAAACACTGATCTTAGGAGATAAGATTCTTTTTTTTTTTTTTAATTTGACAGACAGAGATCACAAGTAGGCAGAGAAGCAGGCAGAGAGAGGAAGGGAAGCAGGTTCCCCACTGAGCAGAGAGCCTGATGCAGGGCTCGATCCCAGGACCCTAAGATCATGACCTGAGCCAAAGGCAGAGGCTTTAACCCACTGAGCAACCCAGGTGCCCCAGGAGATACGATTCTTTAGCTTCTGCTAAAAAGCCACCCTATATGTCATTACAATTTTTTAAACCCTATAAGAATCAAATAACGATTTAATTCAAAAGCACACATCCCAAGAAGAAGGCATCTTTAAAATGGAAGACATTTATTCATAAACCGTCCACAGATAAATCCCGACACTCCCCTTTCCCCAGATGCGGGCTTCCTGTCTAGACAATGGCTTTGCCAAAGGTAAGGACACGGACAAAACTTTTTAGTATCAACTTCTGGCCTGAGAGATGAAATTAGGGCATGTTGCTTTGACAGTGGTCTTTATTCTGTCATTGATTCAACATAGTAACTTCCCTCCTGTCTCTCAGTATTCTTATTAACAACAGGAGACCAAAGATGCCTGTCCATCACCTGCTTTATGCTGCCA
Source organism: Mustela nigripes (assembly GCF_022355385.1). Taxonomy (NCBI): domain Eukaryota; kingdom Metazoa; phylum Chordata; class Mammalia; order Carnivora; family Mustelidae; genus Mustela; species Mustela nigripes. The sequence continues at coordinate 87,190,757 of NC_081557.1, read as the reverse complement.
TCATGAGAGCTGGCACTAAACCATTACTTTTCAAGCTCACACTGTGATACTTTCTGTAAGGAATGAATTTTAGAGAAATAGAAAATAGTCTCTGCCCTCTAGAAACTTCAATCTGTGGGAAGCAGGATAACACACAAGAACGAGAAAGTAAAAAGCAAGAATCAAGATGGGAATGATTATGGAAGTAATGGAAGGTAGATAGTTCTAGATTCAATTTCTTGGCTCGGAAACTCCTTAACCTTAGAAGAAATTCCATTGTCACTTCAAAGCATCTCTACTAATATTATCTTTACTACTCAGTTACGGGTTGATTTTATAGATGAAAATACTTCCAAATGACCCAACCCAAGCAGAATTCTGGGCTTATGCTTCAATGCTCTTATGAAAACACAGTATCTTTTTATGGACTCTTCATTGTTCATTAGTATTGGCTGATGATTTGGGTATTTTTCCATCAGAACTCCAGCAAACTTTTTTCCTGTGAAAGTCAATAAGAATACAGTACAACAATTCTGGGTTATTATTGCCAGAGACTAGATTGAAATTAATGACCTAGAAATGGAACAAACTAAAAAGTCCAAAGCACTTCTCCTAATACTTGAAATTTATCACAAGGAAATAAACTCCTTGTTTCTCTCTCTCTCTCTCTCTCTCTTTTTAAGGTTTGAGATGATACAGTGAAACTCATTATATTTGCTATTCATAATTTATAACCCCACAGCATTCTTCTGTTTATAGAAGTGCTTCGTACTTTCATTGATAAGAATTGTCTAGTCCTCGGGGGGGGGGGCGGGGGAGGTTTTTTTAAACTTAAGACTTGAAGAAATAGCAGATGGCAATAAAAGTGCCAAATCAGCAATAAAGCCCATTTATTTTATTTTTTTTTATCCATTTCCTTTTTGGGAGATTGTATTTGCAGCTGCTAACAACCCACTGTTTATCATTCTCTGGGGGTTGTGACTGGGGGAAATTAGATGCTCATGTTTGCCTGGAGAAAGTGTTACTGTGGACAACCGAACTGGAAGAGATCTTAGAACATCCTTGCTCTGGTGCAGAAGCTCTTTTGCATGAAAACCACTTGGAATCCTAGACACCTAACTTGTACTTAAAGCCACAAGTCACTTGTTTCAAGGTTGAGGCCAGAAACAGGTGTTTCAGGGGTCTCCATATTTGGACAATCTGACCTAGTTACATGACCATGGACTCTGAAGCCCACAGACGTGGGTACAGACCCCAACCTGTGTGACCTTCAGCCTCTATTTCCTCATCTAGAGAACCAGCAACATCATTCTTTCTTTATAGGGTTAGTTCAAAAGTTAAATTAAATACAGGTGAATGTGGCCTGGCAGAGTTCCTGGCATAGGAGAGAGCAAGTGCCTAATAGATACTGTTTAACACTTTCCTTCTTTCCTATCAAAATCGCACCCCTTCATTCAGACCTCCTTCAGGAAGCATCTTAGTGCCCCTACGTACAATGCTTGCTCCTTTGTATTGATTTAGGTTTTGTTTCTCTAAGAGGTGTGTAATGAGGGGCACTTGGGTGGCTCATTTGGTTAGGCATCTGACCCTTGATTTTGGCTCAGGTCATGATCTCAGGGTCGAGAGATCGAGCCCTATGTTGGGGTTCACTGCTTAAGATTCTCTCTCCCTCTCCCTCTGCTTCTGCCCCTCTCCCCCTGAGTCTCTCTCTCTCAAAAAAAAAAAGTACATAATAAATGACTAAATGACTAAATGAATGAATGAGGTTGTGTTGAGAATAAGTCCCTGCCTCAGCTCGGGAGTGTGTCTTGGCCTATGCCAGCCTGACTGTCCCCAATTCTCTTCCTCTGCAGAAGCCTTTCTGACTAACCACACAGAAACAGTCACCGTGGAGGAAGGCCAGACGCTCATTCTGAAGTGTGTTGTTTCTCAGGGGAAGACCACCTCCCTGCAGTGGCTGGCCCCCTCAGGGTTCACCATTTTTTTAAATGAGCATCCTGGTAAGTGGAAGAAAAAAAAAAAAATTGCCACCCGACCTCAACCTGTGGGATTTTCCAGACAGACAAGTTGGTGGGATAGAAACCAGCATGAGTCACCCAAACGGTGGGCTTGGCCTCCCCTGCTGTTACGTGGGGATCACACCCAGAGACCTACTACTTTACACACGGCTGCTTTTTCTGACAGGAAGTCTGAAAGGGAAACCCCACCAGAATGGTTGGTAAAGGGGGCTCAAGTTACAAAGCACATTTCCATGCCCACACCTCACCCCCACATCACCCCCACATCACCCTTTTCCTCTCAGCAGCGATGAACCTGCCAACAGCACCAATGACAGGCCGCAGACAGACTTGAGGCCTTTTGTCCTCCCGCAGCTCACACCGTCGCCCCACGTCTGGAGCCAGCTGCCTCACTTCCCATCTGAGCCATTCAAAGCCCCATCACAAAGCTCCCTTTCAGATACCTCCTTTTCTCCTGTTGGTCTCAACACAAAACCAAGATCACGGAGCCACTGAGGAACAGACAGGGCACACTACCTTGGAAGGGAGGGCAGCCATTCCTGTTTTCACAGACACACGTTGAGTCCCAGATGCCTGAGGTGGAAAGGGAATCCCCCACCCCCAACACTGCCAATTTTATTGACATATAATAAACACATAGCACTGCATTAGTATGAGGCATACAATGATCTAATATTATGTATATACTGCAAATTAATTGCCACAGGGGGTCTAATTAACATCCATCACCCCACACAGTCACAATGGTTTTGTTTTGTTCTTAAGGAAAGGGATTCTTAAAAGTCTATTTAGTTCCTTTCTTTGGCCAGGATTTTACTAACCCCTCCTCTTCCTAATGAGACCATTGTATACCTCCATGTAATATTCTGAATGGCCAAATATTTGGAAAAGTCTCCAAAACAGCAAATTTCATTCTATCTTGTAAAAGCAGAGCCTCTAAAAAACTTGATATGCTATGAAACAGTTTTTTAAAGATTTATTTATTTTAGAGAGAGAGAGAGGGAGGGAGGGCAGGTGCATAAGCAGGAGAGACAGAGAGAGAGGGAGGAAATCTCAAGCAGACTCTGCACTGAGCGTGGAGCCCAGCATGGGGCTCGATCCCAGGACCCTGAGATCACAACCTGAGCAGAAAGCAAGAGTCAGAAGCTCAACCAAGTGAGCCACCTAGGTGTCCCATGCTATGAAACATTATTAAATATCTTTATGTTCGATGTAAACTTACCATATATTTCAAGCAAAATTAACTATTAATAGTAGAATCCAGTAAAGAAAGTAGATGTTAATTGTTGAAAGTTCTGAGAGAAACAGTTTGAGTAGAGATCATTCCTGTTAAATATTGTTTTCTCTTGGTTTGGTTTGGGTTTTAGTAATCTGGGAGAAGATGGGCACTCTCAAATTCCTACAACAAGAGAACCTTGGTTGAACTCAGTGATGCTCAAGCAAGGGTCATTCTTGCCTTCCAGGCGACATATAGCAATGTCTGGAGAGAGTTTGTGTTGTTATAACTGGGGAAAAAGGAGCGGGGGAGGGGGCGGTCCTAGCATCTAATGAGTAGAGAGGATTGCTGCTAAACATAGTGTACAAGATAGCCCCACAACGAAGAATTAAGGACTCAAAAATCAATAGTGGTCAGCTTGAAAATGCCTGAAATCTAGCTCAGATAATGCCAGTGTCCCAGGACACACAACCATTCTTTCAGATGAGAAACAACCTTCCTTGGTCAGCCATTCAAGGTTTAACTATGTTACGCTTGTTCATGTTACAAATCCAAAGAGAGAGAGACAGAGGGAGGCAAAAACCACTTATTTCAGGAGCCTCGGATTTGCTAAGGGACCTACGACCTAAGATAGAAATCCCAGGTCAACACAGAATCAAAAAACAACAACAACAACAACAACAACAAACCCAAACACTTGCCAAAATCTTTAGGAAACTTCAAATAATAATAAATTTCTAAAAAATTAAAAATAAAAGGAGCACCTGGCTGGCTCAGTAGGTAGAACATGCAACTTTTTTTTTTTTTTAAGATTTTATTTATTTATTTGACAGAGAGAAATCACAAGTAGGCAGAGAGGCAGGCAGAGAGAGAGAGAGAGAGGAGGAGGCAGGCTCCCTGCTGAGCAGAGAGCCCGATGCGGGACTCGATCCCAGGACCCTGAGATCATGGCCTGAGCCGAAGGCAGAGGCTTTAACCCACTGAGCCACCCAGAGCATGCAACTCTTGATCTTGGGGTTATGAGTTCAAGTTCTACATCATGTGTGGAGATTAACTTATAACCAAAATCTTTAAAAATAAAAAGCACCCAAATGGAGAAATGGATAGTCATGCGTTAATTTTCCATTCTTTACACCCATCGTGACAGGACAACCTCAAATCAATTAGATTTCAAGGAGGTGACTCTAATGGGGTGAATCTCGTTTTTCATAATGTACAAAAAATGAAATCAATCTAAGAGGTAAATCTAATTTTTCATAATGTACCAAAAAAATGAAAAAAAAATTAATCACCCCTCAACCCGAACCCTTCACCAGCACAGTGTTAATTTCCTCCATGCACAAATAAAGCAAATGGTTTGTTTCGCGGATCCCGGTATCAACATATTTCATTTCCTAAATGAATGTCGAGCTTCTGAGAGGCATCCAACTGGGAACACTAGAATTTGGAAGGCAGCTCAATCGGAGATGTGACATTTGTTCCGCCAAAGTGTGAAATTCAAAAGCCATTCCTGTGAATAATCAACCCACTGAGAGACTGTATTCTTCTGATCGCTTTCTTCCTAACAGCTCTTTTTCTCTCTTGTCCAGCTTTAAAAAATCCCAAATACCAGCTTCTTCATCACTCCACCAATCAGCTTTCCGTCAGCGTGCTGAATGTCACCCAGCGAGATGAAGGCGTGTACAAGTGTTTACATTACAGCAACTCCGTGAGAACAAAGGAAGTAAAAGTGATCGTGTTAGGTAAGTGCCTGAGGGCCGGCAACCCAGCACAACACCAGCGACAGACTTAGGACAGGACAGATCATTCTTAAACTTCACATTCTAGTTAGTAATATTGCCTAGAGCAAAGCATTTTCTTGGGCACCTCTACCATCTTTTGTCAAAAGGAAAACAGAAAGGAGCATTTTGACTCACGAGCCCCAGATGAAAATGTGACTTTGTGAAATTTGTCTTTTGGCATCAATGCAGTTTCTTGTCCAAGGAACTAAGAGAAAGGAGAATTAATACTTGATAAGCTGCTACTATGCACCAGGCACCGTGCTAAGCTCCAGGGGATCAAAGAGGAATCGGGCATAGCCCCTGCCTACAAAAGAGTTGACACACAGGTCAAGTCAGGCAGAGAAGCCTGTAAATAAAGTAGAAGCTAACGACAGCATAAGCTAAGATACAATGAATTCAGATGTAATTGTACTGGACAGCTGGCTCACATCCTCTGCCAAAACCAGGTCCTCTCTTCTAGTGGGGAATGGGTTTGGGAGGTGTGGACAGGAAGCATGGGTCTCCTGATTGCCCAGGGCTTGCTCCGTTCTCTGGACGATCCACTGTGTTCAGTGGAAGCCTTACTGTCTTTACTTTTCTGCTTTTTGTGACGGAACAGATCAATTATAAACATCACTTTTTATTGATCTCTAATTCAGATCAATTATACACGTCACTTTATATTGATCTCTAAGTGACATAATTCCACAAATGACAAGTGAATGTCTTGGGCTTCTTCTGTTGAATTAATGTAGCACGGTGCCTGCCATAAAGCAAAGGCACAGTAACAAAGTGTCTGGGAAGGCTCCTGAGGCGGGTTGAGACCCAGTGGGACCCAGCCCACCTTACTGGCCAGCACCCAGAGCACTCTGGCTCACGCTGCCTGTGTGCCCTTCTGGGCTCCTCTCCCCGTCCCCGCATACCTCTGTCACTACACTTACCGCATGATCTTTTAACTAACAGCTTAGGGACTGAGTCTATCACCAGACTGTCAGCTCCTCAAAGGGCTTTATCTTTTCCTTATGTGGACAGCCCACACCTAACACATCTAGTATCTACATGCAGCTGAGTTTGCAATGTCTCAATGGCAGATAAATGAGCCAATCAACGTGCTGGGGTGCAGCTCTGGACCAAAATGTGAAGGTGCATGGGAAAGAGGAAGAAGGTAGCCTACCCAAAAAGTACACTTTGACCCTTGAACCGCATGGGTTTGAATTGTGCAGGTTCCCTTATATGCAAATTTTTAAAATAAATACCGCCCAGTACTATAAAGGTGTTTTCTCTTCCTTATGATTTTCTTAATATTTTCTTTTCTCTAGGTGACTTTCTAGGAAGAACAGAGTGTAGAATACATAAAACATAGAAAACAGGTGTTCATCAACTATATTATCACTAAGGCTTCCCATCAACAGTAGACTCTTGGTTGAGTTTCGGGGGAGTCAAAGTTATGCATGGATTTTCAACTGTGTGGTGGTCAGGAGAAGTGTCAGTGCGCCTGATCCTCACATTGTTCAAGGGCCAACTCTATTTCCAAGACAGGAGTATGAAAAAAAGGACAAATGGGCCCTTGATAAGAGAAATGCATTTTTAATATTAGGAGGGGATAGAACTCACTCACTCATGCCAGTCTAGAACTGAACCGACCAACTCATAAACCAATTCCTTCGTGACATAGACAAGGAAACTGACCCACCAAGATATGGAGGGACACACAAGGGTTCTTACGATAACTGGTAACCAATGTAACTAGACTAGTGTTCTCCCAAACACAGTCAAATAGCAAATGTAAAAATTACTGTTGTAACACTGGGAATTTCCACGGACTAATCACACACTGGGTGACAAGCAATATGGACTAGAGCCAAGGAAGGTTTACAAGTACATAAAAGCCCTTTAACTGTATTCTGGGAAGGATCAAGTAAAAAAAAAAAAAAAAAAATGTCCATTATGTAGACCATACACGACCATGATCTCTATAGACTATTAGACTCCGTGCTTTACTGGGATACGCAGACCAGATCAGTGAACGCAGAAAAATTAATTCTCTTCCAGCAACACCGTCCATACCAACCCTGGAAGCTTCAGTTATCAGAACGCAAGACGGAAAAGAACACGTTACCCTTAAATGCTCCACCGTGAGAAGTAAGCCGCCTCCGCAGATAACCTGGATTATAGGGAATGACGTAGAACTCGATGGTAAGTAAGAACAATGTTCTCTCGCCTCCTTTGTTTTCCTTCCTACGGCTATTTCCAAGGAATTTTTAAATCCTCTGGCACCCTCTGGTGGTGTCAGCAGCGGCAAAATAGCTTTCAACAATCCTTCTGATTTCTCTGGACAGAATTATCTTTATAACCTATCGATACCGTGCCTTCATCTCGAAAACCTATCACAAATAATAGGATTAGATGTTCATACTTAAAATAAAGTGGGCACCTGAAATGGGATATTATGGTTTCTTAAAACTCAACAGAATTTCGTATATAAGTATGATATAGTTATTATCTTGGCATGAAATTCTAGCAGACAAAAGTTTGAAAATACATTTAACATACGACTTGTATATTGGAACAGGTAAGATCCTCCTGAAAAAGTGCGTTACGATGTCATGCCCTCCGCAAAAATATTATGGTACTAAAGAATCTAAACTTTGGTTAGATTAAAGCAGGGTTCAGTTGACAGAAGGATAACTAATGGTCTGGGAACTGTTTGGGAACTGGTTAGAGTTTCTTTACATCGTAATGTGTTACATTGGACTTTATACACCCAGAGAGAGATTCCGTCCAATGCCAATTCTACATCATTACAAGACCTCTCCTTTCATTTGCCTGATTGATTCACCTTGAGTAAGGTCTTGGGTCTTTGTGTTTGATGACATTAGGCTGGCCTGTGCCATCACCGTAAGCTTTGGATTTTATTTTCCGGTAGTGAAGGTTAATAGAAACCTAACCACTGTCCTTCACCTGCTTCCCTCTGGGACTGGGGCCAAGCGTGCACAAGGCAGCTGGGCGAATCTAGAATGACTTAGAAGTCTAACAGGTTTGCCAAGATGTCAAGGCCATTGGTCTTTAAGAGAACCAAACTCACCCAATGGTATTAAGTAGCCACAACCTCCTACACCCCTTTCATTTGCTCCATAGGTGAGACCCACCATGAATTTGAAACTGATAGGAAGAAATGTAACAGCAGCAGCATCCTCAGAGTCCACAGATACAGCAGAAACTCAACAGTGGACTGTGTGATCCGACACAAAGGCCTACAAGGAGGAAAACTGGTAGCACCTTTCCGATTTGAAGACTTGGGTAAGAAGAATGAATGATTGTCTTTAGTCATTTAATTTACCTTAATATTACACTATTAAATGAAATTAAATGGAATGGGAAGAGTCCTTCAGAGTCCTTCAGAGTCCTTCACTGTCCACAAAGCTCTCCTTAACAGCAAATCCCTTTAATGATGGAAATTTCTCCAGCTGAGCATCCTAGAGCACCTGTTCCAACATCCGGGACCCCAGTTGTGCGGAAAGTCTCTCAGGGCGCCATATGCAAATGATGTCATGCTTGCATTTTGATAATGACAGCCGGCCTGACTTGGCCCTACATAGTTTTATTTATTTATTTTATCACGTTTTCAGGGAGGTCATCTGAGACATACTTTATCTTTGTAGTCAACCCAAAAGGAGATAACAGCCACTGAAATAAATCTAAACTTGCCCGTATTATTTTATGTTAATGTAAAACACTCACACAGTCAAATTAAGCCATGATTCCTCTTTAGATTTATTTTGTTATAACTTTTCTGCAGGTTTTAGTTTAACTGTGTTAATATTCTGGGCAGAATAAATATTAATAAAACATTAAATAGTTAATGTAAAGAGGCATTTCAGAATGTGTTCTCTGATTCCTTCATCAAAAACAAAAAATAATTTTAAAGCTCCAGAAAACCTTTTTTTGAGGGAGAGGAGGGGTGGGGAGAGCGCGTGAGGGAGCAGTGGAAAGGTAGAGAGACTCTCAAGCAGGCTTTAAGCCCAGCTCAGAGCCTGAGGCAGGACTCAATCCCATGACCCTCAGATTATGACTGCAGTTGAAATCAAGAGTCGGACGCTTAGCGAGCTGAGGCACCCAGGCGCCGCTAGCGAACTTCCTGAGCCAAGAAGTATCTAATAAGAAGTACCATGAATCACACATCTGTAATGAATAAGACTCTGACCTTCGTTATTTTATAAGGTACTTCTCAAAGTACAAAGAATTCCTCAAGTGCAAGGATTCACTCACACTAGCAAAGGAGGGAGTGGCTGGGTGAGGATATGTTTGTTGAGAAAGGCAAGGCACTGGTTAAGAAGCATGCTGTCATGGGAAAAGCACCCTGCAGCCCTGTGGGGGTTGCTGCTGTGGCTAACGGCTCCCCCCTCACTACCAAGTGCTTTCCACCAGTCACTTTCTCATCAAACCAAAAGTAGCAAGTCTTGAGGAAGCTGCCTCCAGAAGACTGGGGCCCCACAGACTGGGCTTGCTGACGTAATCTGACGCACAGTCCTGCCTCTTCATGACTCATCCCCCTCCAGTCCAGCCTCTGCTATCAGTGGAGCATAGCTCATGGCGGGAGGGGTGCTTCTGAAAGATCCTTAGAGTCTTTTATTTTTAAGATTTATTTATTTATTTATTTGAGAGAGAGAGAGAATCTCAAACAGATTCCCCACTGAGCATTCCAGTGCAGGGCTTGATCTCATGACCCTGAAACCATAACCCAAGCTGAAACCAAGAGTTGGATGCTCAACCGACTGAGCCACCCGGGAGCCCCAACATTCAGATTCTTCAACAAAAGAATCAGTGATATTGAAAAAGTATGTATTTTTACTTTTCAGCTACAATTCAGGCCATCTACAAAAATTACTCCAGAGGGGAAATCAGTTTCTTCTCCATTATGGCCATACTTCCAAAGGACTCAAAATCATAGTCATAAAATGCTTCTCATAATAATAGGATAATAATAATAATAACAGGAAAATAATAGGGACGCCTGGGTGGCTCAGTTGGTTAAGCAGCTGCCTTTGGCTCAGGTCATGATCCCAGCGTCCTAGGATCGAGTCCCGCATCGGGCTCCTTGCTCGGCAGGGAGCCTGCTTCTCCCTCTGCCTCTGTCTGCCTGTGCTCACTCTCTCTCTCTGATAAATAAATAAAATCTTTAAAAATAAAACATTTTTTTCTTTAAAAAAAACAGGAAAATAATAGGATAATAATAATAATAATAGGATAATAATAACAGGATAAGACTTGACTTTTGTTTCTGATCTAACTGTGGATTATTTAGCACCCACAGCCTGATCTCCACTGAGTCTTCAGAGAGCAGCTCCAACACCATCTCTTGGCCAGTTCCATGTGTTTATGGCTTTTCACCCTTCAGCAAGCAACTATGTTGACATACAGATACTACACACATTTTGTTCATCCAATGAGCTTAAAAAGTTTGGTTAGCTGAGGGTGCTTTAAAACACATTTCCAAGTAAGGATTCTGGCCCATTTCATTCCCATACTCTGTGTGGTAGGACCTGGGAAAATGAAGATTGGGCAAGCATCGTATCCAGGGACGTGAGCAGTGTCTGCCGTTGAAAAATCAACACTTCGATGCTTGTGGAAGTGTGATGATTAGAGAACAGAGCAGGAATGGATCAGACCCTCTTCCAAATGATTTACTTCATTGTTTAGTATTCCAAATGAGGAATCTTAATTTCCTATTATTAACTGGAGGTGGGATTAAAAAACAAACAGACAAACAAACTTGAGCAACAGTTCTCAAACTCAGAGATGTGGGGATCCCTCTGCACTCCTGCAAATAGCTGAGGACCCCAAGGAATTTTTAGTTATGTGAATTGTATCTGTCAATATTTACATACTAGAAATTAAAATTGAAAAAATAGTTTAAATATTTATTTATAAAATAATCCACTATGTATAAACAGAAATGGCATCTTTTTGTGGAAAAATAACTGTTATTTTTGCAACACCAAAATGTTAGAAAAATTGCACTGTTTTGCATTCTGAAATCTCTTTAGTATTGGGTTTAATAGAAAACGATTAAGTTTGGGGCACCTGGGTGACTCAGTGGGTTAAGCATCTGCCTTCAGCTCAGGTCATGATCTCAGGGTCCTGGGATGGAGCCCCACCTCCTCTCCTTCTCCCTCTGCGCCTCAGCCTGCTTGTGCTCTATTTCTCTCAAATAAGTAAAATCTCTTTAAAAATAAAAATTAGAAAGCTGAGAAGCACTCATAGATTGCATAAAGACATGACCTGTCACATATCTGTATCAATATTTATAAAATTTCAGGCACCTTTTCTATACACTCCCTGGTTGCAGGCCTGTTCATTGGTCAAATCTACACTAAGCTGAATGAGTGGAAATATCCGCAAACACTATTTTGATTGTTTTCTTTTGTTTTTTATAGAGAGAGAAGGGGGAAGGGGCGGACAGACAGAGAGAATCCTAAGCAGGCTCCACGCTCAGCATGGAGTCCAACATGGGGGTTGGACTCACAACATGGGGCTCGATCTCACAACCCTGAGATCATGCCCTGAGCCTAAACGAAGAATTGGACACTCAACCAACTGAGTGGTCCAAGCGCGCCAACTATTGTTCTGCATTATACAATATTACATTCGTAACCACTGTGCTTAATAAATAGCAAAGCCCTGTGCTAAGCATATTGAATGAACGAACTCATTAAAATTTCTTGCAAAAAAAACCCAAAAGAAAAAAAAAGAAACACTAGAAAGGCAAATGCTGTTAGTAGTTCCATTTTACAGGTAAGGAAAAACTGAGCATTCAAGAGGTTGGGCATCTTGCTCAAATTCACTTGGCAGGGGCGCCTGGGTGGCTCAGTGGGTTAAGCTTCTGCCTTCAGCTCAGGTCATGATCTCAGGGTCCTGGGATCAAGCCCTGCATCAGGCTCTCTGCTCAGCAGGAGCCTGCTTCCCCACATACACACACCTGCCTCTCTGCCTACTTGTGATCTCTGTCAAATAAATAAATAAAATCTTAAATAAAAAAAAAATTTACTTGGCAGCAAGCAAGTTAACAACATCACAATTCAACCCAGTCTGTGACTGACTCCAAGACCACCTAACAAATAAATAAGGAGGGAGCTAGGGGACTGGGCAGACAGACAGAAGGACTAACAGGTAGATGGAGACAGAGACAGCAAACCACCTTAGCATACTCCTGTGAAACACAGCGCTGTGGGCCCCCCATACCGTACTTCTCAGCCAGGCAGGCTAGCAGATGGGCTAGCAGCAGGATGGAATCAAACACCAGAGCAAGAGCTGCAGGGCACGTAGTGCTGAGGTCTCCGCAGAACCTCCCAGGCACGTAGCAGCCGTGTCCATTCCCCAACCTATTGTCCCAAGCACCATGTGGGTGAGACTGCTCTCTGTAGTTGCAGATTTCTGTTTTTCCCCTTTCCTAGTTACCGATCACGAGCCGGCTTCAGATGCCCCGGAGAAAAGCTCCCCGTCCTCACAGGACCCTCAGCAGCCCACTAGTACTGGTAAGTGTCAACCTGTTAAAATTAAAAAAAAAAAAATCCTCCTTGGAAAGAGCCATTTTTCCAATTCTCATTTCTAAAATTTTTTTTTTAATTTTAACTTTTTTTTTTTTTTTCATAAGAGAGGGAGAGAAAGAGGTGGAGGGGGAAGGGCAGGAGGAGAGGTAGTTGGGTCTCAAGCAGGCTCCATGCCCACCGTGGAGCCTGACGCAGAGCTCCATCCCAGGTCCCCGAGATGGTGACCTGAGCCAAAATTGAGAGGTGGATGCTTAACTGACTGAGCCAGCCAGGCGACCCTGATTTTAACTTTTTCAGATTTTTTTTTTTTTTTGACAGAGAGAGAGGTAGATCACAAATAGGCGGGGGGGCGGGGGGGGGGGGGGGGGGGGGGGGGGGGGGGGGGGGGGCGCGTTGGGGAGGAAGCAAGCTCCCTGCTGAGCAGAGAGCCTGAGGCAGGTCTCGATCCTAGGACCCTGAGATCATGACCTGAGCCAAAGGCAAGTTAACCCACTGAGCCACCCAGGTGCCCTGATTTTAACTTTTAATAAGGCAATGCAGGATACCCTGCACTGGCTCTAGCTTAGTGGTTTCCTGGAGAGGCAGAGAACACCAGCAGAGTTCCCTTAGTGGGATGGGCTTTGGGGTAACTAATGCCTTGTAAGTTCAGTGCTGGTTTGCTTGCTACACACACACACACACACACACACACACACACACACACACACAGACAAAACTGTGATATTTGAATTTCCTCTACGGTAAAGGGCAAGGTTGAATTCATTTATGGAGAGACTCGTTTCTTTGTTTTCTCATCCAGAGCACAGCAAACACAAAATAAAGACTTGGTTTCAGCAAAGGGCAAAGAAGCAGGATGTGGAGATGTGGGACTTAGGACCACAGAATAACAAGCTCGCCTTTGAAAGCACCCCAGTTGCTCGGTTGTCAAGAACTCAGACAGATTTTGGATGACAGGATTGAGCTCTCAAGGCAGAATTTATGAAGCCTGGATTATAATCCTAGTTTTTTAGACAGTGAACCCACTGGATGGTTAGCTCTGGGCAATGGTCATATATTTATCTTTGTATCTTACTTGGCATAGTATCTGGCACTAGCAGGTACTCAGAAAATGCCGTATAAATGAATAAACACACGTATGAATACCTTCATTTGTTATAGGGTTTTGAGCAAGAGAGCCTCATCCAAAAAGGGCATAAACTCCTATATGTCCTCTTTTTGTTTCAAACAGTCCGTCTGTAGGAATTTCCTTGAGTGGAATAAGTGCTTTCCTATCATTATCAAGTCCATAGTTCTGAGTATTAGATTGCATTTTTAAACATTTTTTACCTGGAATAATATTTAAAAGTAAATGTTCGGGGCTTTTAAACACTGACACAAACAATATGTACCAGCCTGTGTTTTGAAGGGCAATGGAGATTGAAAATGGTCTGAAGTGGAGCCACCATCTCACTTGCTTTAATAATTCAATATTTGTAAACGTGTTTAGAATCTACTTGTCTTCAAATTGGCTGACAGTGCCGCTAAACAACCCAATTTTCTGCTCTGCTTTCTGATATAGAACATATGATTTAATATGGTTTCTAAATTTCCTTTCAGCTTTCAATTTCTACGATTTTATTACTGTTAATCACACCCATTTCCAGCCGAACGGGTGGTTTCATTCCCCGCGGGATCCACACAGTGGCGCTGTGCAATGGGCTAAAAGGCAGGGGGGTGGCGGGCAGGAACGGGCAGGATGAGCAACAAAACCAGAAAACTCGGTCTTTGGTTTTTATGGCTTCTCTCACGTAGCAAAAGCATCACAGTACATGCCCGTTCTAAACGGGGGGGGGGGGGGGGGGGGGGGGGGTGCACGGCGGCTGGGGGGCGAGGAGACCAATTTTTAATGATACA